>NC_050534.1:18920180-18930389 GCF_002922805.2 Oryzias melastigma | reverse complement strand
GCCTCTCGAGCGCGCAGAAATAGACACATTTGCACACGCGCTGTGAGTTTCTGCGCCAATAATTGAAGAACGCGCCACTGTAAGCTCACCAGGGGGGTCCAATCATCCACAAAGCTTCATTCCGACACCCTCCCCACGCACGCAGTGTTCGTTATCCCTGCGTGGCTCCAGAGTCCCAGTGGAAAATGCGCTCCGCGGCGCACAATAGTTCGACTTTTACGCGCGCCTTTGGAAAGCGCGGGGGCGCGGTGACAACGAGGAGCTGATTTACATGAAGAGGCTGCGGATAAAGCAAACATAAATAATAGAGGGAAACTTGGGTTGAGGTTGTGTCCACGTCCACTCAGACGAAAACAATCCAAGATAAAGGTTTCCACTGCGTTTTTACGCGTTTTGGAACCATTTAAATTTCCAGTATTAAGATTCAAGGTAAGAATTTCTTGAATTGCGCCCATTCAAACTTTTTACTTGTAAATTTAGCACATTTTCACGCTTAAATTGTGCGTGAATGAAACTGCACCAAAGTTACAACAGAGTTTCCAAATGTTTACTTTTTTTATTTATTTATTTTAGGAGCGCACCCTTTCTGGAATCAGAAAGTTCCTGTTGGAAGCGCGCCGCTCCGTGGAGCGCACCTCTCTGCTGTGACTGATGGAGAAAAAAAACTGCTGTTTGTTTAGTGCTTGAAGTGGCACGCGTCTGGCGCGCGCAGCTGCACCGGCGCAGGAGCCCAAGGTGTATCCACGCGACCAGTGGGCGTGGCCTCCCCCTCAGCCAAACGCATTGAAAAGCAGTGGCGTCTTTCTTCAAGGAGTCATTTCAGCTTTGAGAAGCGCGCCACGCAGCAGCCCCGCGGAGCGGCCACACCACGTGAACGGCACGAGCGGGACGCACCGCCAGGAGACGCTTCCCTCCTTTATGTTTCTGTCAACTTTTTGGTTTTTTTGATTTTCTTTTTTTTCCTCGCTGGGATGGACCTCACAGCCAAAATGGAAATTAGTCACCAGCAGCTGATTCCGCCCGCGTGCTTCTTCTCCGCTGCGGCTGCGCAGAGCATCCACCTGAGCCCCGGCGGGAGCAGCAGCAGCAGCAGCAGCAGCGGGAAGTCTGCATCCAAGCAGCCTAAGAGGCAGCGCTCCTCCTCCCCGGAGCTGCTGCGCTGCAAGCGCAGGCTGAACTTCGCGGGCTTCGGCTACTCGCTCCCGCAGCAGCAGCCGCACGCGGTGGCGCGCAGGAACGAGCGCGAGCGCAACCGGGTCAAGCTGGTCAACAACGGCTTCGCCACCCTGCGGGAGCACGTGCCCAACGGCGCCGCCAACAAGAAGATGAGCAAAGTGGAGACGCTGCGCTCCGCCGTGGAGTACATCCGCGCGCTGCAGCAGCTGCTGGACGAGCACGACGCCGTGAGCGCCGCCTTCCAGGCCGGCGTGCTGTCGCCCACCATGTCGCAGGGATACGCGGCGGACATGAACTCCATGACGGGCTCCCCCGTGTCCTCCTACTCCTCTGATGAAGGCTCCTACGACCCGCTGAGCCCGGAGGAGCAGGAGCTTCTGGACTTCACCAACTGGTTTTGAGCTTCTTCAGGTGAGAAAACCACAGGATCATCCTAAAGAAAATCCTCCCCAAAAACTCAGATGTGACTCAACATCTCCTTCTCTCCTCACAGAATCCACATTCTGGACTTTACGCGCGCGCGTTTTGGTCCTCTCATGAAGGTCCTGAAAACTTTTTTGTGGAAATCAGACCAGCGCCAAAGGACTAAAGAGACTTGGGTCTGTCCACAGGAAAACCACAAACTCCAAAACACTATTTAAAGCTCTTCATCTATGCCAATCATCATCATCAGTTCAGAAAAATGCTTCCAAGTCGCCGATTTATTCTATTAAATTCTATATTAAACGCTTTTTTGGGAAATATATTAAAATATTTTTGTATGTAAGAGATTTATAGATGTTTTTGTACACATCCTTTTGTATATATTTTGTCTATATATTGCGGAGTTGCTTCTATGACCTCTTTGCCTCTATATGTAGACGCTGTAGTCTATTATTCTGGGACTCTTCTGTTCACGAGGTTTCCAGGAGTCTGAGACTCCCGGAGGTTTGATTATCCAGCACCAACGTGTCTTATTTAAAGGAGAAAAAAATGTTGCGTCATGTCGTGTCACGATGATCAAAAAAACTTATGCAGCTGTTGTCCAAACGGAGAAGCATCGAACCTTTACGCCGTCAGATGTCCTCCTCCTCCCATGATGGAAACGAGAAGTCTTATATTCAGATGTTCTACACTGTAGTCCAAGAATAAAACCACATGCTACTGAGATCTTTGCGCGTGTCTGTGTGTGTGTTGATGGGGGGTGGGGTGGGTCATCCAATTACATTGTTAAAAAAACAAAAATAATAAAAAAAGAAGGATAAAAATGATTTTGAACGACCTAAAAGGCGGATTTTACGCACAATCCCGCGCTTTTACGCACGAGATTTTCTACCCAAAGTTTACTCCATCGGCACCATCCAACTTTAGTCTTGATTCGCGAGACCAGAATGGATAAAAAGAGGGGGGGAAAGTTGCATTTTTTTTAGACAGGAACCAAAAGATGGAGCATTTTTCCGCTCTTCTCCTAATTGGATCAGCGGAGTCCAGCGGTCAGCAGCCTGGGAGGTGGAGCGCTTCTCCACAACTGACTTTGACAGGTAGGGCGAGGGCTGCCGTCAGGGCGCGTGGCTGCTTTAATGAGGAATGAGGGGTCTGGAGGTGGTGGAGTGGAGGCGTGTGCCCAAAGGTGACCCAAACACCTGGAAAGAAGTGCAGCTGCGCATGCGCGGGAGAAGGGAGGATGCAAAACAAGAAAACGGGAAATCTTTAGATGTTAAATTGATTAAATATAAATAATAAATAAAGTTTTAATTTATTTGAAGACATAAAAAATCAATAATTGTCTGATAAAACTAGAATAAAGCTGATGGAGAAAACAAGTCAGGCTGTGTCTTCACACTGACATGTGCTTCCTTCTGGAAGATTCTGGAAGTCTATTATGTTTGTCCCCACAGAGGTTTGTCACAAAAGGGAGGAGAGTCCGGCTGTGTCTAATCGGCAAAGCTGGGACAAAACAATGGAAAATCTGGCTGCAGGATCTGGATAAATCTGCATAATTGACTCTAGAAAAAAAATCTAAATGATTACAAAATTTCACACACATGCCGCCAGCTTAAGTCTACATTTCATTGACCTTTGACCCCAGGAAGAGATTGCCATCTTCAATTTTCCAAAATAAATAAAACGCCTTTTGCTGCAAAAGGAAAATTCCTCCAATGGATTTTCATCGATCCTTTCCTAACTTGACAGGCGAGTTTGCTGAAAGTGACATTCTCCTGTCACTCCCACGTATTTTATTATATGTTTCCACAGAATCATTTCACTTCTCACTGATAGTATCCCTTCTTGTGATGTCACCTACACAGTTCCAGACTAATCTGATGTAGTATTTTGTAATACTGCCCTATTGAAATTGTACTTAAGTGAAAATACTTCTGTGTTAAAATAGCTAAAGATGGCCACACCCCTACCTCTTAAAAGCGGAGTCCATCGATGGCATCTAAATGGTGAAAGATATATTTCACTACAATATTGCAACAAAAAACTTTTAATTATTTTTAATTTATAATTCTAATAATAATTTATGTCTTTTCTCCTTTGTGAACGTAATTTTTTACCTCTAAGATGGATATCAACCGATTGGCTGGCCCAAGGAGAACACCAATGGGGTGACAGTAAATAGCTGATTGGATGATTTATTGTGAAGCAAAAGAATTGTACTTGTAACTTGGGTTTCATCATCGTAGATCACTCAAGGCCCGGGGGCCAGATTCGGCCCTCCGGGTAATTCTATTTTATTATTATGAATGGCCCGATATTGTCTTGCACCTATTTCTAACTTGTATAATTTTGACAAAATATATTTTTATGGAGAGTAAAATAATAAAAGTTATTTAAGGTTTTAATCGATTTATTCTGGAATAATAATCCTGCCTGTTTTTATTTATAGTAATTTAAAGACAAAAGTTTTAAAAATGTAGTTTCAGCGTGTTCTATAAATGTTTATCCTGTTCGGTGTGTTTTGGATTTTGGCCCCCTGTATGATTGAGTTTGACACCCCTGTCTTAGATCATCGTAGAGGGCGTTTCAGTTTGGCCACTAGGTGGCGATCGTGCTAAAACATTGCACTTTATTCCAGAAGAAGAAGAAAGTATGAATTAACATAACGTGTTTTAGACCACAAATTGTTTCTTTAAAACATATTTCTTTTAAAGAGTTTGAAAAATTAATGCTTGTGATTATATATAGTTGCTTATTTGATCAGTAATGTATGCTTAGGCCGACCGAACGTTAGCATTAGCCGTCCTATGGGAAATACCATTGAATGTTAGCATCAAGCTAGCGGACTTTAGCTTTCAGATAGATTTGATCAACCCAGACCCACTTTTTACAGACGGACAATTTCTTTTTTATGTGAACAAAAATAATTTTACAAACATTATTTTATTACAGATACAAAACATTTTTAGACTCACAAGTCTTATTATTACAAGTGCAAAAACACTTAATGGAGAAATTTGCAACAAATCTAACTTTAGAAATTAAAGACTCCAAACAGTTGAATATATTTATTTTTTATTATTTCTTCTCTTCTTTTATGGATTTGAATTGAACATTATTGAACACAAGCTGCTGGTAATATGCTGCAAACAAAGCACAAACATTGAGCAGCTGCATTTCTGCTGATAAGACCTCTTTATTGTGGTGAATAGTTAAGCGTCATGGAAACCGGCTTCCAAGAACATTATCAGGGAAAACTGTCAAATCCACAGACATTGATTTCTGAAGGAAACTGCTCACCCTTTAACATCTCCAGCATTTATGTTCTTTGATTTACAAAAAAAGTGAACACGATCAACGTAATTCCAGTAGATTTTAAAGAAGAAAAGCGGAATGAGCCGCTTTTCTTCTTTAAAATCTACTGGAATTATGTTGATCGTGTGAACAGTTGAAAAGTTACAGTATATTAAAGAGAAATCAAAGAGTCTAAAAATGTCTGGAGTCGTTGAGCGGGTTGGAGATGACGGATTTATGAATGAGCATGAAGAGCGGCAGGTAGGCCAGGAAGTCCAGCAGGTCCAAAGGCGGGATGTTCTGCAGCTCCAGCCTGACGACCGCCTCCTGCTCGAGATGGATCCCACCGGCCTTCAGCTCCAGCAGGAGCTGCTCGCCGCTGATGAAGCCCTGCTGAAGGCCCGCATCCGCCTGCTGCTCCTCCAGGAGGAACAGAAACAGCTGCTGCAGGAAGCAAGAAAGAAAACACAAGCTGAACGTGGATTCTTGAACGCCCATGGTGTTCACACTGGACAAACAGGGTGGGGCTTCTTTTACTTTTTCTACTGCTTAATAGCTGCAAAATGTGTAGAATCTCTCTCTAGGCCACATGTGCCAAAGTCAAGGCCCGGGGGCCGGATCCGGCCCTCCAGATCATTTTATTTTATTGGTATGAATGGCCAGATGTTATCATGCGCTTATTTCTAACTTGAATAATTTTGACAAAATATATTTTTATGGAGAGTAAAATATTGAAAGTTATTTAATTTTTAAGTTGATTTATTCTATAATATTCCTGTCTGTTTATTATTCATAATTATATAAAAAAGTTACAGTTTTAAAGCTTTAAAAATTGGCATTCTGATAGCTTTTTGAACTATTTTGGCATTTAATACGATTTTTTAGGCTATTTTGAAGATTAGCTAACATTTCAGCTACATGCTAGCTGTTTTGGCTTATTTAGGTTTTTTAGGCTGCTTTGGAGTTTAGCTAATATTTCAGCTGCATGGTAGCGTTTTTTGGGCTAATTTAGACTTTTTTTCATTTTTCAGGATATTTTCAAGTTTTGCAAATTTTTCAGCTATATGCTTGCTGTTTTGACAAACCTAAGATTTTTTTGGGCTAATTTGCATTTAGGTAATATTTTAGCTGGCTATCCTCTTTAGTGATTTCAGCTATCAACTTCAGCTTTTTTAGATATCAATTTCAGCATCTTCAGCTATCAGCACTAGCTTTTTCAGCAGCGAAATTCAGCTTACAGCATTCACACTAGCATTATTTTAGGTAATGCTATATATATAAATATATAGTTCACAATTATGTTAAAAAGTTATGAGTTTAAAGTTTTAAAAATGTTTTAATGTTTTGGATTTTAGCCCCTTGTGCGATAGAGTTTGATACCGCTGCTCTAGGCTTTTTCGTTCACAGCTCTACTCTGATATATAAAAGACTTGGTGTCATAAAATTCCAGCTGGACACAAACTGGAAACACTTTCTCCTCCATGATCAACTTTCACCCTTAAGGGTTAAAAGGTTCAAGGGTTAAAATATCTTTAAATTTAGTATTTGGCAACTACATTTCTGCTAAAAACAAAAAAAGATACACATTTAAAATACACATTGTTTTTGTAAATAGGCAGGTCTTCCTACGGAAAAAAAATTTGTTTCTTTGTTGTTTCAAATGCTGCCCCTGAAACAGTCTTTAATATTTAAAGAATGTAAACCATAAAAGCAAGAAAAAGTTTAAGTAAAATCAACTTATGTGAATAGTAAAAATGAACAAAATCATCAGATGAAGTAAAACTATGATAAATACTAAATTAGGCTAAAGCCAATCAGAACAAGTGAGTTTTGGATGCAATAAAAAACGTTTTGGTTCAGAAATGTCATAGTTTTCATTGTTCAGTTGATCTGAAGGATTTTATCAGCACGTTATTTTTTTTGGTTCTCATCTTTTGAAATGAGATCTCTGCTGTGTGAACGTTTTTTTCAATTCTTCCTAAGAATGTCTCACATTTCTGACACACAGAATCACGACCAGAGGATGGTGTAGTGTTCAGCTCTCACAGTGAAAGGGCTCCTTTTCCCTCTTCTTTTTCCTTTGATATCGTTGATGTTTTAAGGCTTCCTTCCAAACAATAAGAACACGTTTGAACTGTGGGTTCTTGTCAAACATTAGAAGAGAATAAATCCCTTTTTTGGAACAAATAGTGAAGTTTTAATCTACGGTTGGATTCTAATTGTATTCGGAAGAAAAATGATACAACTTACCCTAATCATAATCAACAAGTATATGGAGTGAGATGTTTAAACTCTAAAGCAACATTCACATCATTCTTGAACCCATTTAGCCCACAGTGTTCACACTGGGCAAGCAGGGAGGGGCTTCTTCTACTGTTTACTATGTCTTGGTGCACAATGTCAAAGTGGGGCAAATAGGTGAATCTTTTTCTTTCTTTCTCTCTATTTGGATATATGAAAAACTTGGTGTCGTATAATTCTGACCAGACACAAACGAACTGCAGTTATTAATTTCTTCTTCACGGTTCTGTGAACAAAAACGGATGTCACCACCAAATCAGAGCCCCTGATTGGTCAAAGTTCCATGTGTTTAAGTTTAGAGGTGTGTTTCCTACGACTGAAACCCGAATATACGAGCGTTTCCCTGTAGTTTTCATTGACTGTAGCTGCAGGCGAGCCTTGCTCATGAACTGTGGCAGTGCGGTGGTACTCAACCCCCCCTCCTTAAAGGTCCCAGCACTTGTTGTGGGTGTGTGGGAGTATGTTCATGTGTGACAGCGTGTTATTGTGGCGCGCAGCCTCAGATTACCACACTCTCCTTTCAGCGCACCTGTTTGCACAGTTAATGCAGGCTAGGTAATAATTGTTGGGAGGGGGGGCAGAAAAGGAGGGGATAGGAATAATCCGTGTGGCAATTAGCCTGTTCCACCCCCCACCTCAACAACAGCCTCTCCAGTTAACAACCCTATCCCTAACAGCTCTGTAATTACAAAGCCTCCCTACCTGGCCGAAGGCTCAGCTTCCACGCCCGCGCTCTTTCAAGTTCCTCCTCGCTTTTCAGCCGCTCAGCGCCTCCTGGCACGACCGAGGGCCGGGCCGGCTCGCCAGCGGCCAGCTGGTCGGCTCGAGCCCGGCCCGTCTGAGATGAGCCGTGTGTCTCGGGCTGATTACAGGGCTGGGCGGAGTGGACGGCGTGTTCGCCGCTGGGCTCTTTAATGAGATTAAGGCCAATTCCAATCTCTGAAAAGGGAAAAGCTCCCCTTCTCTCTCCTCTGGCTTCCTTCCCTCATTTCCATGCACGGGGTCTGAGTGGCTAAAGCACGCTTTCGGAATCAAAGAGTTCGCCTCCATTTACGTGATTGTGATCACAGCCGGAGACGGGAAAGTGAATCTGAAGCTTTGAGGATTCGACAGATTCAAGAGGACAAACATGTTCTTACCTTGGCTTTGAAGAGCCTCACTTCAAGGGAGCGGAAGTCCATGCTGCTGATGAGGGAGCGCATAAACTCACTGAAAGAGAAGAAAAAACAACAGATTACCCACAATCCCACCATCAGATACAGATTTCTACAACTCCATTGTTTTACTTCAATTCATAAATAAACAATTCAAACACTTTATTATTTAATAAATTATGTTTTAATGGTTGGTACATGTTTGTCTTTTCACTACAAATTAAATTAAACAGAATCATTTATGCTTTTATTTAGAACAGGAAATCAGAATCAACAAAATATTAAAAGATAAAAAACAAAAAGAATCTGTGAAAATGTAATTGGATAAAGCCTGTAGCTGTGATGTAGAAGCTACAAGCTTCTTGCTCCGCTCCATTCCAATCCAGACAAATAGATCCATGAACGTCTTCGTTTTCCTCGTCTCAGCTGGAATCTGCCAAGAGAGGAGTCACGGCGGTCCTGATGAAGAATGGCCGGATGCTTTGCATGGGATGGTAAAACCTGGTTATCGATTATGAAATCCAGCTCGACGAAGACGCTTGTCCTTTTGAGCCTTCGTCCATTCAGTTGTTATTTCATCTTTAAAACCCAGATGTGGACAAACTAGTGATTCCTCAACTTTTATCAGGCTATGGATCAGTTTAATGACATACAAAGACAATATTTTCAGGGACTGGCCTGTGCGAGGCTGAAGCAGAGATTATTTTTCAGCCTTCAGTTTTCTTTAAACTTTTATGGATAACGTTTATCTTCATCCTCTATAAAATCTCTGCATCTTCTTTAAACTTTATTTTTTACTAGATTTGATGCAGGAGCCATGATAATATAACCCATAACTGTCAAAGTGGAGGCTAAAAAAATCAGATTCTAACTTCAACCTCGTCTGAACTTTAAGGTGTGATGGATAAAAAATGAATTAAAACTGGTATTTTATAAATATAATATTAAATCCACAACTTTATAATCTGTAAAATAACATTAGACAGCCGGTTGATGAATATTCTGTATTATTATTATGGTCTGTGTGAACAACTGTTGCAATAAATCCATATTCAGAGTAAAGCAGGAGTGTCAAACTCAATCGCACGAGAGACCAAAACACAACTTAGGTTGGGAGCTTAACAGGATAAACATTTATTAAACACTCTAAAACTAAATGTTTAAAACTTTCAAACCATAACTTTTTATAATTACGAGCTAAATATAAAGAATTAGCTGCGATAGTGCTAGTGTGAATGCTGTAAGTTGAATTTGGCCGCTGTAGATGCTAGTGCTGACAGCTGAAGATGCTGAAATTGATAGCTGAAAAAGCTGAAGGTGATAGCTTAAATCACTGAAGCTAATAGCTGAAAAAGCTGAAGGTGATAGCTAGCTAAATATTAGCCGAATGCCTAATAAATCAAAAACACAAAAACAAAAATATAAATAAACGTAGGTCACCCAAAGCAGCTAACATTTAGCTGAAAAAATAGCTAAGCTTCAAATATCCTAAAAAAACGGGAAAAAGCTTAAATTAGCCAAAACAGCTAATGTGTAAATATTAACCTAACTCCAAAATAGCCTAAAAAATCTTAGTAAATGCCAAAATAGTCAAAAAATCTATCAGAATGCCAACTTTTAAAACGTAAAAAATGTAACTTTTAAACATAATTATGAATAATAAAAAGGCAGGAATATTATTCCAGAATATATCAATTTAAACATTAAATAACTTTTAATATTTTACTCTCCACAGAAATATATTTTGTCAAAATGATGTAAGATAACATCGGGTCATTAACATAGACTGTATATAAAATAACTGGACGAAGCAAGCCCCCCTACTTCCGTGTTCCATATAGGAAGTACCACTGGGTTGCAA
>NC_050534.1:18919931-18920128 GCF_002922805.2 Oryzias melastigma | reverse complement strand
TGTTTCCTCTCTGGATCTTTTCTGCATTTTTGAAATACGTTTGATTTTTGCTAATTTGGGGGTTTCTATTCAATAGAGCCGCTTTAAGAAAGGAGAGGATGGAGCGACTGAATAATTCAATTCAATTCAATTCAATTTTATTTATATAGCCCAATATCACAAATTCAATTTGCCTCATTGGGCTTCATGCCTGTAGT
>NC_050534.1:18915131-18919810 GCF_002922805.2 Oryzias melastigma | reverse complement strand
TTCCTCAGTGGAATGTACCGATGCAGCAGTTTTAGATGAGGATTTACTCTGGAGAAATAGATTTCACTCGGAGGTTATGTGGTTTGGAATTTATTGTTTGTTTAATGTTTGTTTTTCTTTATTTCACTGTTTTGATTGTAGATTATGTAATCTAAGTTGCATATATGCGCATAAAATCACCAACCAAAGATTTATTTTCGCCGAACTTTAGAGCTTCAGCCTGAATTAGACGCAGCCGTCCGAGCGCCAGAGAAACATTAAAGGACCTGATGGTATTTTCAAACAGAAAGAAGATCCAGCTGTTCACTTGTTAGGATGGTTATTTATTTTAAATACAGCTGAAAGCACTTCTCACGTGCATCTGATCAGACTAACGTGGCCGCATGTAAAGAGACGAGTTGCTGCGCGGGCGCGAGGGGGACACGCGCCGGTCTCCAGCAGCGTCACCCAAATGCTCCTTTTATCTCGACTAAAAGGAATACATGTAAGTAAATCCAAAAGGACCGCTGACAGAATCAAACGTTGGAATGGTTCTTCCTCAAAGGCTTCAACAGTGACTTGTACAATCAGCCCAGTCTCGTATAATATACGCCAAAACCGGTTTTTGCGTGCATATAATACGCGCGGTCCTAAACGTGTGTTTTCCACGTTTGACACGTCCCCCGGTGGAGCCGTGAGCATCACAGACAGCCCCGCAAACGAACAATTTGCTTTTCTAACCCTAACCATAACCGTAATCCTAACCTTAACCGGGAACAACGTCATTAAGAAAAGAGCCGGAGGATTTCTGACCACGTGATCAAAACGAAACCTAAAAAGCCATTCTCCCGAGCCGCCGTTATTGAAGGTGTTTAATCCGTGTATCATTCGTTCATGGATTGTGTTTACATCCGCGGTCGGCCTCATGGTAAAGGCGTGGAAAGAGGCAGACGGTTGCAATAAACTCACTCCTGATTGGCGACAGTACTTCCTGTAGATTCGATGACTCAGCTATGACTCAGACCAATCGCTGAAGATTGTTTGCAAATGGCGGTATCCGTTTCAGGAATTGACGGTGAAAGCGGCGGCCTACTTTCGCGAGGAGAGGAAGTAATGCATTTCCAATGGGGGACCTCAGTGCTTGCTTTGTCCATTAATTTTTACAGTCTATGGTCATTAATAACAATAAAATAAAAATGATCTGGTGGGCCGGATCCGGCCCCCGGGCCTTGACTTTGAGACATGTGCAGTAAAGACTCCTTGTTTTTGTCTGTTAACTAAAGATTTCTTTTATTTTGAAGGTTCTGTTTCCTCTCTGGATCTTTTCTGCATTTTTGAAATACGTTTGATTTTTGCTAATTTGGGGGTTTCTATTCAATAGAGCCGCTTTAAGGAGAGGATGGAGCGACTGAATAAGTCGAATGTGGTAGAGAGAATCGGGTAGTTTTTTTCAAAATAAAACTTCCTTTAGAATCAGATAATAAATAGAATGGAAAAAAATGTAGGTTGCAGATTTTTGGGGAGTGGAGACCACCGCTTTATTATATTAATAAAGATGATGAATCAGCTATTCTGTGACAGATAGTGGATTTTTGGAGGCTCCTTTCAGCGAGTTCTAAGAGTCTAATCATTAAGCTCTGACTGAAGAAGCCGTCCTGCATGTGTGTCCCTGGAGGTGCTGGTTCATGTTGTTTTTTTCTGTTTTTGGCGGGTCCGCCCCGTGTTTGTGGCGCAGTGACGGTAAAGCGTTCTGAACCCATTGTGGTTGCTCACAGCGGCCTGGCTGACAAACAAAGCGCGGGCACACGGGGACATCCCGCCACAATAACGGCTCAAACTGCTCTGGTTTGGGGACAGTGGGTGTGTCGTGGCGAGGTCGGGTGGGGGGGTCACGGGGCAACAGAATCTAGGCCCACCGGGATAATTGGAGGGAGACGCGAGCGACTGTTTGGACTTCTGTCCAGCGTGTGGCACAGCGACGGCCCCGCCGCTAACGAGCCCTGGTGTTAACGAGCCCCCCCCCTCCTCTGTTTGAGGACAGGGAGAGTGCTGCACGCCTGATTGCTCCGCGACTGGCAGAGTGCAGACAGAAGGGTTGATGGGGATGAGGGCAGACAGGGCAGCTAATGATCATTAATTGCACTTGGTTAGCGGTAAAAGAGTCCAAACGCCGCAGTACACTGTCAGGGTTGTGGGCAAGCGAAACCAATAAGGGTCCATGGGGGGGTAATAGCAGCCTAACCCTTTCTCCTCAGTCGACCTGCTCCAGACATCCCGCTGGTGACTCCCGGATTACGTAATGGACAGAAATTTGGCGGTCTCCTCACTTGGGGGGCAAACGAATCCTGACCTACATTGATCTGACAGAGCGGTTTTGGCAGGTCCCCTAACTTGCTGACTTGTTAGAGCAGCTCGAGCCGGCCGGCTCGAGCTGCTCTAACAAGTCAGCAACCAGTTTAGGAAACCTAAATGAAGCTATTCGGGAGTCCTGCGCCGTTCCCTGAGGGAATGTGGCGCCGTGTGAGGTGGAATTGTCAGGGACAGATGGGCCGAGTCAAGGGCCAAAACAGCACAGGAGAGAAAGAGGGGGGCAGTTAAAATGGGGTGCAGTAAACAAGGAAAACACAACAGACCTCAGATTGTGTAACTACTGCTGCAGCTCATTTCTAAGCCAGGATTAGAGACAACAGGATTAAGCGAAACAGGTAAGAGGATCAGATCAGGGATGAGTCGACAGAGAGATGCTGTTGTTCTCTCCTTGTTGGGAAGGTGGCATTATGAACGCTGATCTCCCCCTCTCCTTATTATTTCAATTGAAAAGGAGTTCTGTGGAAAAGAGCTTTAATATGGACATTCATTACGGCTGCCATAATTGCCTCAGTACAGAGCAGACACCCCGGTCTTTCTGTGCCAGTCATTCTACAGGCCTCCTCCACACAAAGAGATGGCCGTAAATCACAGGACCCGTGACCCTGGCCCCGTCCCTCGCTGAGAGGGAGCTCTCACTCCGGGGTGAGGGCTTTGGGTGCAGGCCTTGACCTCCAGGGACCTCCAGAGTGGGCTTGGCTCCGCTCGCTCCTGTCTGGAGGAAGCTAGAGACCCCCGAGGCAGGAAAAACACACAAAAAAAGAAAGAAAGAAAAAGAAAAACGCTGTGTGTGGGAATCTGTGGCATCAGGGGAATAATGTTGGTGGGACAAATCTGTACGAGCGGGGGTTCAACCTCCGGTTATTCCAGTATGGATTTGAAAACTCAAAGGTGAACTTAAAAAAAACATGTCACAATTGACAACAATTTTATCATAGAAATTAGTAAAAAAAATAAATGTTATAAAGTATCACAGCTCAGTAGGGACAAAAAAAAAAAAACGATAATAAAACCCTAAAAATTCCACACTGACTATATTTTGTTGGGGGAATCTATGGGATCAAAACAGGATCCACTAAAGGTGAGTGATAAAAACAGAATGAAATTTGGAAAAAAAAAAAAATTGAAAGCAGTTTTACACTTGAAAATACATATTGAAAACTTGAAGGAATTATTGAAAATGTCAAAAAATTAAATTGAACGTTTGAAAAAAATATTGAAAACTTGAAAACAAAAATGTAAATTTGAAACTTAAAAAAAAACAATTAAAAAGATAATGTTTATTTGTACTTTCAACTTTCCTTTTTTTTGTTTTTCCCTGTTTACTTTCAGTTCCGTTTTCAGTTTCAATTCAGAGTTTTTGAGTTTTCGCTGCCGAGCTGATCCTAATTTTACATGTGGGCGGGACTTTGACCTCATTGGCTACTGGGACATGTTTCCCAGGGGTGACAGAGGGGACTCCTCACTACACATTTTGTACACTTTTCTCAGACATAAATATTTTCAAACTTTTCATTATAAATGAATTTTACTATTTTATTACCACGAAAGGCGTATTAATGTTCAGATAAAGTTTTTTTTTCTTTGTCAAATTCTTTAAAAACATTTTATTTTAAAAGTAAAATTTGTTTTGGAATAGTCTTAGAATATATTGCGATACAAATCATATTTTAAGACATGTATCGCACTACATTTCGTATTGCCAGACTCTTGCCAATACATACCCCTAATATTTTGATCGATTAAAAGTCGTTTTCAGTTGTGTCTTTAATTATGGTTTTGTCATTTTTATCCAAAATCCAAAACATGTTTTTTGCACAACAGCAAGAGTTCATCAGAAATTCACCTCTGAGCTGTGTTGTTGATGTTGGCACAGAAGTAAGCTTCCATTGATATCCCATCATCCATCTGTTTACGCTCTCTACAGCTAGCTTACAGCCCCTAATACAATATAGAAGATATCCAGTCCTACAATTTTGAGCAAGATTCCAGATCAGATGAGGAAAAGAAAGACGTTCATACATCTATTTGTCTGCAAGTGAATGCATCAGAATGGAGCAGAGCAGGGAGCTTTCAACAGCTGGTTTTCCTAATCCACCACGATCAGGAGATCGTAAGATCAAACTTTTTAACATGGGAGTTGATAAAGAATAGCTCCTATTTAAAAAACAGCCTCCAGTGGTGCTTGGAGGAACTGCAACATTTGATACTTCCTGGTTCCTTCCTGTGAAAACCAGAACGGAAGGTGAAAGCTTGACCAGGACACAAAAACTCTGTGGAAACCAATAAATAAAAGATAAATAAATAAAAAGAACTGGGCGAGCTCAAACCAT
>NC_050534.1:18910866-18914404 GCF_002922805.2 Oryzias melastigma | reverse complement strand
TGTTGTTGATGTTGGCACAGAAGTAAGCTTCCATTGATATCCCATCATCCATCTGTTTACGCTCTCTACAGCTAGCTTACAGCCCCTCACAACCCAAAACTCACATTACTTTTCTACCAAAAGTGGCGATTAATATCGCAGCTATCCTATAATTTTTAGCTAGATTCCAGATCAGATGAGGAAAAGGAAGACGTTCATAATCTATTTGTCTGCAAGTGAATGCATCAGAATGGAGCAGAGCAGGGAGCTTTCAACAGCTGGTTTTCCAAATCCATCACGATCAGGAGATCGTAAGATCAAACTTTTTAACATGGGATTTGATAAAGAATAGCTCCTATTTAAAAAAAACAGCCTCCAGTGGTGCTTGGAGGAACTGCAACATTTGATACTTCCTGGTTCCTTCCTGTCAAAACCAGAATGGAAGGTGAAAGCCAGACCAGGACACAAAAACTGTGGAAACCAATAAATAAATAAATAAAAATGAATACCCAAACTAAGCTAAGTGCTAGTATTCATAGCGCGTTCACTGTATTTTGCTGTTTGTCTATCACAGTAAATAATTGAGAAAAAATGTTACTAACCAATAATTTCAACAATAAAAAGATTATTAGGGTACTTTTATTTGTTGCTATTTTTCTAAACTAGGCTAACTAGCTTCAGCCACGTATGCTAGGTCATAGAAATAAATTCTGTAAACCTCTATGCAGATGATCCTCATCTCTATCTATGAGTTTGATGTTAATACATTTTATATTATCTGTTGTTCTCTTACAATTTAACATTTTCTTAGCCAATTTTAAATCTCAACAGCAAAACTTGATCTTCATTTAAAAAGATTTATTTGTTATTTAAAACATTGTCTTGTAATTTTTCGGGCAAAGGAAAAGTAAGTTAAGAGCTAGCATTAGCAGTAATGTTACAATAATTTGCTTTTGATGTAGAATTTGTTTATTAAATTAAATAATTCAGAAAAAACATTGCTAACCAATCATTCAAACCATAAACAGATTATCAGTGTTTTTTTTTAATTATACACTATTTTCTAAACTAGGCTAACTAGCTTGACGGACTTATGCTTGACCGTGGAAATGAATACTGTAAACCTCTATGTAGATGATACTCATATGTAAATAAATTAGCGATTAATACGTTTTAAATGATGTATTTTTCTCTGACAATTATATATTTTCAAAATATTCTAAACAGCAAAACATGATCTTCATTTATGAAGATTTATTTGTTATTTTAAACATTTTAGTGTAATTTTTTCAGGTAAAGGAAAAGTAAACAAAGAGCTAGCATTAGCAGGAATGTTACAATATTTTGCTTTTGATGTAGAAGTTGTTTATTACAGTAAATAATTCAGAGAAAAAACATTACTAACCAAAAATTTAAACCATAAACAGATTTTTACTGTTTTTTCTTTTTTTTGTTGCTATTTGTCTGAGCTAAGCTAACTAACTTTAGGCACTTGTGCTAGGCCATGGAAATAGGTAAATCTATATGCAGATGATACGCATCAGTATCTTTTAAAATTATGAGAAAAGACATCGCTAACTAATCATTTAAACTATGAAAAATATATAATTTTTTTCTAATTTGTTGCTATAGTTCTAAGCCAAGCTAGCTAGCTTCAGGCTTTTAGGTCATGAAATAAATGCAGTAAACCTACTACATGCAGATGATACGCATCTGTCTCTTTTCAATTTAAGAGACTGTTATTATACATTTGTTTTTCTCTAAGTATCTTGTTACAAATAAAGAAAAATTTGCAACTTAAAATTTAAAATAAAGAAATATAAAATAAATCCATAAATATTCATTTTATTTAATAAATAATATTTTGATGCAAGGCTAGAAGCATCTTTAGATTTAACTTTTCTATATGATTATCATAAGAAAAATCTGAGTTATTATTAGGAGTTAAACTTTGAAACTTGGATGTTTCTAAGAAGATGAAGGAGAATCCCACACAAGACGACAAATCCAGTGGAACAAAGATGCGTACACACTCATTCTTATTTATGGCAGGTCAGTGACTCCTCGTCTGGCTGTGCCGAGGACTCTATGTGGCGTGCACTTACTCCATGGAAGCTATTTTCTGTGCCAGGCTTGCAATCACAGCAAACAGCCTCAGATCCACCAGTCCATCTGTCACTTTGAAGTCCACCATCTCCAAGATCTGAAAGAGAGATGACCACACTTCAGCTGTTCTGTGCCTTCATGTGGAGAGGCGTGCACGTCCTACCCTGTACACGTAGATCTCTTCTTCTTCAGACAGATGCTCTTCAGGAATAATTGTCTTGAGGGCAAGAAGAACCTGAAGAGAAGAAATGTAGCCGTCGCCACTGCGGTCCTCCTACACAGAAACATCACTATTTCAAATATTGCAGAAGAATTACTTCTAGAATATAAAATGAGATTTTAAAGACAGTTTTAGTTTTCAGTGTCACTATTTTTGAGTTATTTTCCAAACACGTGTTCAACTTAAAGGCAGAATAACCTTTTACCTCATCGGGTGTGCGGCATACAACTGAGTGAAACAGAATCTCCTTAAAGAGAAACGGAACAAAAAGGGCTTAAATCCCCTTTTCACTTACTGCTTCAAAAGCTCTTTTGTACTCAGCCAGCTTCTCCTGACTGAAAATGCAGTACTTTGCCAAAAAGTCGACTAGAAAAAAACAGAAGAGAAGAAAACAAAAGCAAAGTTCAGAGCTTGGACGATCCACACTCGCGCTGAAGAATTTTGCTTCACCCTGTCCTAAATCTGATTTGAAATGTCCAGCATCCCTGTCGTCTGGTCTCTCGGTCCGTGCACGTGTGTGTCTGCAGAATAGATTAGTGCAATATTTCTCTCATCAGGTCGCATCGGGGTCAGGGTGAGGAAGACAATACGGGCCCAGAAGTTCACAGTGTCCAGTTGGCCAGAAACCAGAGGGGGGGCTCAGAGCGGCACTTGGCTGCTGGGTCTAATTTTAATGACAGAAAGTCAGATAAATAGAGGCACTTTCAGCAGCAGAAGGAGGAATTTATCCATAAATAGAATTTTAACAAAATATGTCTAAATAAACATAAGGATATTTGGGAGATTATGTTGCTATAAAATGTATGCAGATGAAACGCATCTGTTTCTTTTAAATTTGTGTTTTTTTTAAATTATTATTATTTTTATTTACTATTATTATTATTAGTAATCTAATTTATTTATTTTTTCAAATAAATTTGTGAGTTTGCTATAAATACATTTAATATATAACATAATTTTATATTCTCTCATCAAATTTTATATATTTAAAAATGATATTAACAACAAAAAATAATTTTCATTTTGATGATTTATTTGTTATTTAAAACATTTTCTTGTAATTTTTCTAAAAAAGAAGAAGCAATTTAGAGTTTCCAAGTGTTGTTGAGGACAGTTTATGACTTTTGTTATTTTTAATTCATTATTTAACTAATAATTATCTTTTAAACCAGGGGTCTCAAGCTCAAATCAGCCGGGGGCCGCTGGAGACAGAATCTGGGTGAGGGTGGGCCG
>NC_050534.1:18886816-18910828 GCF_002922805.2 Oryzias melastigma | reverse complement strand
GGGCCGCAAATTATCATCCTGCGGGCCGCAGATGGCCCGCGGGCCGCGAGTTTGAGACCCCTGTTTTAAACCATGAAACCAATCAATTCATTTAAAGGTAACAAAGAAAAAATAAAATAAAACAAGACATGATGTATTTATTCTGATTGAATTGTAACTCAAATCGAGAATTTAAGACTGAAAATTAATTTAATTTAGAAATAAACACTTAAAATCCTGATTATGACCTTAAATATATTCTCCAGTATGATTAACATTAACATTTCTGTCACGGTATTCGAGCTCATCATCATCAATCAAAGGAGACGTCGGCGTCTTATTCAGGTCATGGAACGGCGAGCTACGTGGGAGCGGCTACGGATGAAGAGATTTTTGGAAATGATGATTTTACAGAGGAGATGTGGATCCAAAAATTGCACATGACATGCTAACTTTTGATGAGCTGTGGGACCTCTTGTTGTGCACCTCACTATTTTAGGAATGCTGGGCTTTACCAAAAAAAGATCAGTCAATCCAATACTAAAGATATATAACAATCTTTTGTTATTTTTTTACTTAATTTTGATTTTTTTAAGTTGTATATTCTAATTTTTGATTTTTAAAATTTATTTTTCATATTGCAAATTTGAACTTTAGACAAGTAATTTTCTTTAAACTTTAAACATTGACTGTAAAAAAATATATACAGTCAATGACTTTAAATAGGTAATTTTTACATTGTGTTAAAATTTTCAACTTCAAATGTGTTATTTTTTTTTTTACTTGTATTAAAAAATGTTACCTCTAAATAAGTCAATTTCAAGCTGCAAAACAATTAGCTTTAAATGTGTTACTTTTTTTAAATGTGTTTAAAGATTTTACCTTTAAATACATTTTTTTGGGAGTTCTGTTAAACAAATAAGTCCTTTTGAGTAGTGTTAAAATGTTTTAACTTTACATATGTTTTATTTTTTTTACTTTTAATATGTCTTTTTATTTTAACTTTAAATAAGTCCTTTTTAGGATGTGTTAATGTGTCATTTTCGAGTCGTGTTCAAAACTTTTAACATTAAATAAGTTCATTTTGAACTTCCATTATGTTACTTTTGAGTTGTGTTCAAGAATCTTACCTGTTAATGAGTCATTTTTGAGTTTTTCAATATAAAAGTATTTCATAAATAATCAGGACCGCTAACATAAACTTATAATCAATATAAATAAATGGCTTACAGATCTGCTACTATGAGCAACAATAAGGGTTACACTTTTTTGTTTCTACTTAACTTAATAAAAAAACAAAAGACATAAACATTAGACATTATCATTTAAAAATCGACTAAATCTTGTGACAGAAAGTTTGATAGGAGTTAGAACTCCACTTATATTGTTAGTTATTTCTTTTAGAGCCTGAAAATATTTGCGGTCAAGCAGGAGGTTTATGAGCACAAACGGAGATGAACCATGAATATTTCAGGGGGCAAATTTAGGAGGGAGGGCGACTTAGGAGAACAGAGGGGGTATAAAACCGGGCCTTTAAGCTGCTGCCACTTCAATTTAGAAGATGAGAATGAGTCAGCTGAATAATGCATCTATTCACTGGTTTGAGAAAGAAAGAGAGAAAGAAAGAGGAGCAACAGCGTCCATATCAGTCTGGACTCAAACCTCTGGACCTCTGGGGGGTTTCTCTGCAAATGGCGAGGGGGGGGGGGGGCTGTTTGAATCTGCCATTTATCAGCTTAGGGCTAATCAAAACTGGGCCTCGTCTTTTCTTATGCAAAATCTTACATTTTCAACGAGTCAACTTGACTTGTTAAAGCATGATTGATCAAAAAAAAAAAAAAAAACTGCGGCTGCTTTTGCAGCATCTGTTTGCAAATATAGGCAAAGCTGCAGGACGGGGTACACGAGCAGCCGGGACCACAGATCAGCGTGGAACCAAGTGGGAATTTGAGGTCCAAATATGCCAAAGGAATGGATCCTGGTTCTTTTATAGGGAGGCTAGCTGAGCGCTTCTAACCATCTGTAGGAGTTTTGTGTAGACTTATGGTGGCTTCACTTATTTATTCATGAAAACCCTTTTTATTTACTTCTAATTCCAAACAATATTTATTAGTGAAGGCTCTCCATGTCAATATGAGTCCTTTGTATATAGTCCTTTTAAAGCTTCACTGACAGTCTTGAATATTCCCTATTACATAATAGGGAAACTATGGCTCTTATGTAAACGTTAAGCTGCAGTATTAGCTTAAATTTGTTGGTAACATGCACAATATTTTATCTGGGAACAAAGATTAACTTTATTTTAGTTCTGTTTCATTTTGTTACAAATAAAGTTTCTGTTTTTGATGACAAACTGCTTTTTCCTGATTTGAAAATGACTTGCACGTTTGTTTAACGCAGATTTAAGTGTTTTTGTTGCCACTTTTCTATTCTCTTTTACTGCTGAAAATATAATTTAATCTGGTTACCATATCGTTTGAACAATAGAGCCGCACCGTCAAAGAACGGGCTATTTTTGAACTTATGCCATATATAAGGTGCACCAAACTATAAGGCGTATTAAACGAGACAAGAGTTGGAGATAAGCCTGTCAGTCACTCACACCTGTTTGTAACACGCTAATGTTAGCTGCGTTAGCATATTTACAATACCTGTAAATCCCAACCATGTTTGTGACACATGAAACAAAACCAGACTGATACAGCTAAAACAAACGTTACTATGACTACGCTAACTCCAAATTCTGTTAGTGTTACGTAAAAGGACTAAATCGGACACCGCTACACATTAGCTTCGTTAGCGTGTTTACTACAATACCCAGACTAAAATAACGACTGATACTGCTAAATGAAACATTACTGTGACTATGCTAACTTTAAATCTTGTTAGTAATTCGTCAAAAGACACTACAACATGCTAGTTGCATTAGCATGTTCACAATAACACCCAGACTTGCTTGTATAAAGTTAAAAAACAGACTGACACCACGAAAACAAATGTTACTGTGACTACGCTAACTCCCAACCATGCTAGTAAAAATAAAAGAAGACTTTTAAAAATCTATTCCAATGAAAATGGTGATTTTATCTCATAAGGGAGAACATAAAGAAAATGAAGATTCAGATTGTGATGGGTGACACCTGTAGGGTGTGGCTCTGCCATTAAGGCCCCTTTAAATAGGAGTGGGCGGGGCTGCCCAGCAGTGCCAGATTCTTGTGGGTGACCAGGTTGACTGCTGGGCCCACGCTGTTTGTGCGGCAGCTGTGAGCCATTGGGGTAAATGTGTTTTTTGTTAATCATGTTTGTTTTTTTATTGTTTTTAAAATATTTTTAATGCATGTATTTTATGACAGGGCTGCAGTATCTGAAGGTAGACCTACAGGGTAAATGACTGTGTGTGGGTCCTTGATACCACAGGTATGTGGTATTTTATTGCTTTTGATGTTTTAAAGAACTGGGTATTTTAACAACTGATTGTTTTTATTGTTTTTATTCCCCAGTCATCATACCGCTACCTGCTGTCCTTCTTATATTGTGTTTTTAGTTTTTTTACTCTAGTTAGTCTGCAAGACGCAGACTAACTGCTTTTACATTTTTTTATTATTTTTATTGGTGGTCACTTCTGGGTCTGTAATTTCTGTTTGCCAGCCGATTAGTTTTTAGCATGTGCATGTGTGTGGTGTTTGTCATTTTATAAGTTTTTACCTTTTTATCCTTTTAAACTGTTTGCAGTGCTTGCAGCAAGTTGCTGCCTTACGTTTGTTTTATCTCGGCTCAGGACAACAGTGGAACATTTTAAAGACCAGGAATGCTGTATCAATAAATATTGTCAATTTATTTGAACACGCCTGTCTCCCCTGTTTTTATGGTTCCACTTGCAACAAGAGTATTTATTTATTTAAATTGTTGTGAATCAGGTCCAGACAAAAAAATGCAGTTTGAAAAAGCTTGTAGTTGTTATGTACAAACTACAATCGATGGGCCACAAGGTCCCCTGATTCGCCCCATTCTGATACATCCACTTGCAAACAAGTAGATCCATGAACATCTTAGTTTTGAACTAACATCTGGCTCCAAAATGTACGGCTGGATAGCTCCGATATTGCTCATTTTTTTAATTTATGGGCATTTATTTATTTATGTTTATTTATTTAATTCATGTGTTTATTTAATTATTTTTGTATGTATGTATTAATTTAATATATGTTCATTTTTTATTTGTGCTTATTTTTGTGTTTTTATGTATTAATGTGTATATCTGTTTATGTATATATTTTTTTATTTAATATATTTGTTTTGTGACCATTTTTGTTGCACTGCTAATGATAAATTGGGGCTGTGAGGGGCTGTAAGCTAGCTGGAGTGAGTGTAAACGAAGGGTTGATGGGAAATGAGTGCAGGCTTACTCCAAGCCAACAGTCACAAGTCAAGCAAATTTCTAACTCTACGGCCGCTCTGCAGAAAGTAATTCCTAGAAAACATGGATTTTGGTTAAAAACAGCATAATCATAATTATAAGACCATCGGGAAGGCTTTTAAAATACATCAAAAGATGATCGGGGTGGGAATTTGAAGTGTGCCTTATAGTCCTCTGATAAATTACAGCCAAACTGCACTAGACCTAAGAGGAATCACTACCATTAGACGATAGTTTTGTCTTCTTCTTGTGTGATCAGTTCTGAGGGTTAGAACGGCAGAATTGGACTTCAGCATCAGCCCTGCTGCAGCAGAAGGCCCGCCCCTCCCCGGGGCACACAATGCAGCGGTTCTGGAGGAGGTCGGGGGGTCTCCGGCTGAGGGGAGCGCTCCGTCAGGGAATGGTCCGGACAAAAGGTGCAGCGGAGTGAGAGATTGAGGGAGGAAGCGAGAAGCGGGACAAAGACGAGGCAGTAAAGCCTCCTGCCTGATAGCCTTATCTGATTCCACTTCAGCGCTTGATGGCTTTTTTTTTTTTTTTCTTCACCCTGCCTTTAAAGCACGCAGGTTGAGCCTTTGGTGTGAAGCCTAGCAGAAAATGTTAATCAAGAGAGGGACTGTGTGGAGAAAGGCGAGAGAAAGGGGAGAGTCACTCCGCTCAGGCTGTAATCTGTAATGAGACCGAGGCGATTCAGTTGCAATTGAGAGAGGAAGAATGGGGCCATGATGATGATGATGAGCAGGGAGGTTCACTCTTTCACCGCCGTTTGTTTTTCTGTTCTTGTTCCTTTTCTCTTGCAAAAGTCACTGGTCGGTCCGCGGGCCGCAAACAGCCCAGGGTCACAACTCATTTAACACACGCCTGGACGCCGTTTTCAGCGTCCACAGCTGATGGATGGGAAACGCCGCTGACTGCTCGTCTGACCACTGCTGCCACTCATCTGTGTATGATTTATGGCCTCAGATCAGAGGACGCCATCAGCGGCCATAAAATGTGTGGATTTGTCACATTTCCATTCTAACGTATAACAGACGACTTTAACAGTCAAGAGAATATTGTTCCAGACATGAAAACATAAGAAGTGTCAAAACAATGCTATCATCGTCTAGCACAAAGACGTTAATTTTAAGTTTAGATTTAATCAGGCCAAAGAAAAGACAGATGGATTTATGAGGAGATAAATACTTGGCCACTTGGCACAGTTTGGTCCATCTGTCCCGTTTGAAGTTTCTCAGGTAAGAAGCCATTACTCTTGTTAATGTGTTTGTCATGATAGGAATGACCTCCGTGTGTTTCAACACTGCCCCCGTGTCCATTGAACATCAGAGTGTGGTGGTTACCAAATGAAGCAAGTGAGAAAGACTGGTTGCACATCGTGATGCTTCATGTTGAACGGTTGTGACCTTTATGGATTTCTAAAGGACAAAATTTGGGTTATTGAAGGTCACAATATTATTGATTTCTTTGTAATGGAGTAGTAGTAGGGTGGAGACGGCTGTTTGTGGGTGGAAAAGGGGCAAACCTGTACGGGGCATGAAGGTTGTTGGGTTGGGGTTAGGCACTGCTCGGGTGTAATCAGGTGCCACTCCCAAACTGGTATTTTTGAAACGCATAAACAGTTCTCCAATCAATGCTAAATAATTGCGTTATTTTTTTTTTCCAAAAAAGTCAAAGTATAAGTAAAGCGAAGGAGAGAGCTTCAATGTGCCTTAAACAGCCATCAGGTCCCTGAATTCAAATCTTTTGCTGTGAAGTACAGACAAGTTTTCACTTGCTTCGTCTTTGGCCTTTTGACTGAAGCTCCGCCCACCCCTACGGCCACACCCATTCTTATATGAGCCCACCCACAATTGGAATATTAAAATGATTGGTTAGAATTGCAAAGCAAGTGACAAGTTGACAAGTCTAAAAACAAAGCACCAAAATAAAGCACTGTTTGTTTCTAATGGTACCGGTAGTACCGTACACATCAGTACCCGCAACAACCAGGGATAGAATTTCGGTACCTTGGTGAAGAATTTGTCATTTCAATGATATCTAACTCATTATTTGTATTGAATCCTTTCTGTTAGTAGGAAAACAGACAGTTTGCTGTAAGGGACAAAAAGAAAATATACTTAGCCTTAAAATGACTTAAATTCGTTGTGTTGAAAAAAACAATAACGGAAAGAATTGTGACTTTAAAACTGTATCGAAATGAATTGTGGCTTGACTTCATTGTTACATCCCTAACATAAAAGCAGATGATGAAATATCTTCACCAAAAGAGAATTTAAGTTGTGCTTTTAATGAAACTGAATGATATAAACCACAAACCTGTTAGATGACTGTCAGATGACGTACATTTAAAATAAATGAGTTTATGGGTGTTCCTCCACAGAAACACACCTCTGTAAAACGATGTGACACACTGACATATACAGAGGGCTGCATTGTGTTTTTGACATGTTCGCTTGTTTGTTGCCTCTTTCCCGCTTAATCCCAGACTTTTGTTTCTGCTCATCAACACACTGTATTTAGTGTCCCACAATTCCTTTAACAAAGATGACATTCAGCGGCGGGGAGGAGGTGACCCCCTTTCTAATAGCAGGAGAATGTCACTACATGCCCCACATACACACAACATGTGATTAAGAATTTAGAGCAAATATTCCCCAGCAGTTTGTCCAGAGACGCTGTAAATCGGACAAATCCATAAATATGGTCGGATGAGATAAGGAGGTGAGAACTGAGTGCTGTGCAGACCTTTAAAGCATATCGTTTCTCAATAGTTTAGATGAAGGCATTGTGGGCCGCTCTGAATGGGCTCCACATTAACGGTAAAGATCGGTATCTGGTCCGGTTGAAGTGTTGCAGGAAAACACTCGACTCTTTTGTGCCAGCAGGAGGTGCAGTAGAAAGCATGTTTACAGATTACAGTCACAGGCGTGAAGATCAGGATGAATGTGAGTGGAATTGCTGCAGGTGTTACACCAGAAAAAAAATAAACAAGCAAGAAAACATAATGGAAGAAGTATTTAGTGGGGGTGACTTAGAGTAGATTTAAAAAAATGAATTCAGTTTCTCTAAAAATGTTAAATGCAAATGTATATTTTTGAAATATTTTTTGACTATTCAACACAAAAGAAAACAAAATAATGTAGTTTCAGAAGATTTAAGTATTTTTATGTCTTTTTATGTCACAAAAAGTCAACATTTAGTAAAAATATGTGAATGTTTCCACTCCGTCTATAAGACAAAAAAGAGAAAATCCAATAAAGGTTTATATAGATTTTATGAGTTCTAAAAGAATAAAAAAAAATAAAATAAAAAATTTTCTTGTTTTTTTCAAATTATTGCCTCAAAATAGTAAATTAAAAAAATTCCAAATCAATTTTTTTCAAAACGATTTTGCATAGATGCTCCTTTTTAACATTAGGACAACAAACGTTACACGGTTGTTATGTTGAGACAGTTCCTACCCCAAATGTTTAAACTTTCCAAGTCTATGGTAATAAATAATGTTATTTTTTGACAAAAAAATACAAAAAATGTAAGGAACATTTTAAAGCAAAGGCTTTGTGTCCTCACATGACCAACATAGACACGTTCATTTCATAGAGATGTTCAGTTAATCTAATTTCTATGTGGTTACCATGGAGATAGATTGGTAAAAACAATCAGAAATAACAACAGTTGCACAAAGAAGTGTTTTTATGTATTTTGACTTAATATAACTTTTATTTGAGTAAGGAATGTTCATCAGTTTGGTTGTTCAAAAACGGTTGTCTAATAGTTTTTATAGATTCATTTTATGTCACTTCTGTGGATTTTTTAGGGTTTATTCTGGACATATTTGATTCGCTTAAAGTGAACCAGAGTTAGTTTCTTCAGATAACCCAAAACAAATTTTCATTCTAAAAAAACACCCAGGCAGATTCTGGTTCAGTACCAGGAACCGCTCTCTGACCAATCTTTCTTAGTGGTCTCGGTCATTTCCAATCAGACTGAGCTCTAATTCGCTCCAAGTTTCCTCAATCTGAATAGACTCAGAGAGGAACAACTGGACCAAATGGCCACCGTATCTGGGCATTATGGGATGTAAACAGACTGGCGGAGCAACAAGGAGAAACAGCAGCTCATTAAATGTGGTCGCATGAATGCAGGATTATTAGAACAACTTGATAGACATTGGTTCTCACCGTCTTAGCCATCGTCTCCTCAGTATTCGCCTTGCAGCATGGCTTCACTCAATTAAAGCAGCCGAAACAGAAAAGTCTGCCCAATAGCAGTCTGAATACACACCAAATGCACCAAAGTCAGTTGATCTGGACCAATTTAAGGGGACTCAGTCCAGACCAACTGACTTTTCCAGTCTGAATACACCCTAAAATTCAGTTAACACTTTGATTTAAAATAAAAAAAAGCTTGGAAGTAGGGAGTTTACAGGAGATTACAGTGGTTGCCAACTGAGATCATCGTCCACAGTGGTAAAGGAAGCTGCACGCCATTGTGTTCAGTGCGGTCACCTGATGGTTAAGTAAACTCCTCCCTGGACATTCCTTATTTAAACACATTTTTTTTTAAATTAGTTTTTGTGGGATTTAAAATGTTTTATAGCTTTGAAAAGAGGGATATGGTGGAGTAGTGGTTCTCACTCTCGCCTCACAGCAAGAAGACCCCGGTTCAAATCCCTGCTGGGACTTCTCTTTGTCTTAGTCAAAAAACATGATTCACAAGTTAATTAATGACTGTAAATTCTCCCTAAGTGTCATTGTGTGTGCTGTTGTCAGTGTGTGGCCATGCAACACACTGGCAACCTACCAGGGTGTACTCCGCCTTTGCCTTACAGTAGCTGGGATAGGCTCCAGCAACCCTGTTACCCAAAGAGAAACTGAGAAAATGGATAGCTTAAAAATGTACGTTTTTGTTTTAATTCTCTTCTATCTCAGAAGAGAATGAAACTTGGACAAAAAACGAGCTTGTTTTGGTAGCGAAGTTTTAAAATTTCTTAGATTTTTGGGTGGCGGGCCGGAAAGCCTGCGGCGTGGTTCACGTGTTGTGGAGGAAGTCTTTCCGAGCAGAGCCTGGCAGCAGGAGCTGCTCTCTCCTGAGTGGGCATCACAATAGGAAAGCTGATGACAGTGTTTGGCAGCATTCCCCTTCACGCACTGTTATCGCTGCACCAACACGCGGCTCCTCCCCCTTCTCTAAAAAACACTGTGCTGATGGGTGGGTGGGGGGTTAAAGCCCTGCTAGGAAAACAAACAAAGCCACACGTAGCGGCCACACTCCAGGCCCTGGCTGCACGCCATCTACCTCGCCACAAACCACAACTTAAGGTTCCCGGCGCACACACACACCTACAACCGGGCGGAGCTCCAACCTCCAGAGTCCAAATCATCTGCTTTAGTGCAGCAGCAGATCTGGAGAGATAACCCCATAAAGCCAAATCATCGGCTATTATTGCCTCGCCGCTCCTTGACATTGTGCCATTAATAAGGCCATTGTGGAAGGCGCTCTGTGTTTGGACACCGCATAATAGACTCTTTGACAGATTGACTCTGCTCTCTCTGCCTCGTCCCTTTCTCTCTGCTGAATGTATTCCACGCCGCCTCTCGTCAGTGGATGAGTCGCTTGTTTGCCCAGTCACTCCGGACTGAGAGTAAATTCATATTTCCAGACCAAAGGCTGAGCAAACACGCTGCACAAAAAGGGCCCGTACCTGAACGCACGCCGAGGACGTCCTCCTGTGTGCACACAAGCACTCACAAACACCACATCCTTTCATATCTTCCTCTTCTCTCTCGTCTAGCTTTCAGCAATCGTTGTTTGGTGGGCTCACGGATACACAAGGACTTCATTAAAGTTTAACAAAAGAAAATCGTCTGACTTCTGAAAATAGCAAAGTTTAAAGATGACTCATTTTACTTTGATAAAACAAACTGAGCTGCAGAAGCTTCTAAACATTTTTAAATAAAACTTTGTTTTTTTGGTTTTTAATAATTTTACAGTACTTAAGAGTTCACTGAAATTCACTTGGTGTTTTTCAGACTATGAGTTGCCAAAAAAATGCATAGTAGAGGAGACAAGGTTATACATAAGTAGCACTTTTGGGAGAAATTTATAAAACAAAATATGAGAACAAGAATGGAAATTTCACCTTTAAAAGTAAATCATAAAAATTAAATAATATTAGACTGAATATATGTACGCTCCATTACTATTAGAGCACCATATGAGCAATCATTTAGATTTCCATAGCATAAAAAACATGCCAACAAGTCAACTAAACTCTTTATTAAAGGGTAACTTAGAAGTAAAGTCAACTTTTTTTGTCTGTTGATCTCTATAAATGGGGCTTTAAAAGTGCTGTCTGTTGCCATATTTTTGTCAATTTAAAATTAACTTCCTATAAAGCACAAAAAAACCCCAAAACACTTGTAAGTTGCACCTAAGTTTAAGTCACCCTAAAAACTTGCAAAGACCTGTGACTCCCAAAAAATATGGTAATTTACTTCTCCATTCATGTACATTTTTTTTTCTTTTAGTTTTGACTCACAAAATATCTACTTACTTTTATTGTGATTTTGAAAGAAAAAGAGGCTGTTAAGGTCAGAGTTAATGGTTAATAAATGAAAAGCATATTAAAAAGAAAACAAAAAATGAGATTCTAAGATAAAAGTAATTTAAAACTCCCGTACGACAAAAAACATTGGAATTATCGCCAAGACCTTTGCTCTCATCAAAAATTGTAAAAATTGTTGTTTTCTAGGACATAGTTTCTGCAGAGCGGCAGAAGTTAATTAGAAATTTGCCTCTGGACTGTGGGAGGAACCGTTAGCAAAGAGCAATCCTGTCCCCCTTCCTGTTACTGAGAGCTCTGTGTTTACACTAGGGGTATAAGGAAAAACTGATTTGTCGATATATCGCGATATTTAATCTGGCGATACTTAATCTGGCGATACTTGTAATGATTGGACCGCTCGTCCACAGCACCTGTCTGCAAGGTGTCTTAATATTTAGGTAGAGTTTTTTTTCAAAGTCATGCTCTTCAAGGAAAATTGTAAAAAAAAAAAATGTTCTGGTACAGTTGTGTGGTATATCGTGATAAGTATCGTGAGACGGATAAGGCGATATGTATTATATCGCCGGATTCTTGCCAATACACACCCCAAGTTCACACTATCTTCCTTTATCTTACAGTCTCTCAAAACCGGTGCAACAAAAATGGCTGCAATTTTACAGTTTTGAGGTAAATGTGGACGAAGAAAACAAAGACGTACACGGATCTATTAGTCTACAAGTAGATGCATGTACAATGCATGTATGCAAGAAATGCTATTTTAATCTTCTTTCTATATGTCGTCCATCATCAGAAAAGTGCCACAAGAACATGTTAAAACACAAATTGGGATTATATTTGTCAGACAAAAGTGTATTAGGTGCGTAACATCTATATTCCTACTTTGTGCATTTCACCTATTGTGGGTCTTTTCAGAACTCCTGTGATACACAAAGGACAACTTTACTCTGCAACAGTTTGATCTTAATGTCTTCATTAACTGTAACTTTGAAGATAAACCACTTTAAACTCTGGCTTTACAGCTAGAACACTGGAGTCTGGCCTCATCATGAAGCGGCAGACAGGAGTTTTTGTCCTCAGTGGATCATTTATTTACAGAGGGACATGAGTCATCCGTGTGGATGAGTGAGTCTGTAAATACTCTCTTGTTCATCTCTGCAGAACGAGTGTTGATTTCTATCAGGAGCCGCATGCTAGCTGACGCTGACTGACGGTGATCTGGAAGGTTGATGAGCAGCTTGATACAGGAAGTTAGAAAGGCGCTCTTTTGGGAATACTTTGGTTGGGTCATCGGTTGTCTGATTCTGATGAATCAAGACCAATTATGACTAGTTAGGCATTTTCAGGGACTAATGAGGAGGCACGCTCACAAGAGTCTGGCAGTGGAAGGACACACGAACCTCACATGAGGACAAACACGGGAAAAAACACAAAGGCAGTCCGCTTGGGAGCAAAAATAAATGGCAAATTTGACCAGAATAGTCTCTGTAAACACACCACACCCCCAACCACAAATCTCAAACACAAACACGCCGTTTTAAAACCTTTCTCTCTCAAAAACAAAAAATGTATTTTAGTTCAAAAAGAAAAAGAGCCCGTTTCATTTAAACAAATACAAAATGACATGTTCCTCGTTTGTTCCTCCTGATTTTAGGCAGTGGGTTCAGCGCTCAGGCTTGTAAACAGATTTGTCAGAGCAGTCACGCTAAAACCAGAGATTGATTTTGTTGTCGTGTATGCTTTACTGCAGAAACCATCTGTAGATGCAGTGGATGTGAGCAGGCGTAAAGCTCTCATCGCTGTTTTTCGGGTTCTTTCAGACCATAACAATCCAGGGAGACCAGGTTGGAATAGAGGTTTGGTTTGATCCTGACGACACCAAACCACCACCAGGAAAAGTGACACAACAGCTGACTTCTTAAAACACAATTTGAAACAGTGGAAATCTTAAGGATTTTAAGAGATTTGTAGATAAAAACAGTAGCAGCACGAAAGACCTCCATGATTCTTTTTCCAAAGATATGCTGCTCCACCCCCATCGTTTTGTGATCACTGCATATGTGTTTTGTATGTTGCAAACTAATACAAAAGTGCATTGCGAATACAAACTGAATTAGGACACACTCTGTTGTTTGGGTGTTTTTAACATGTTCTTCTGATATTTTTCTGATAATGAAGGACGTATATAAAGAAAATTTACCTTATGAGTAGTAGGCCAAATCTACAAACATATTTGGTTTGTTTAAAGTGAGTCAGAGTTCGTTTTCTCCTAATAATCTGGAACAAATTTCCAGCCTGAATACACCTGAGCGGACCTTGATCCAGGACCAGGAACCGCTCTCTGACCCATCTTTCAAGGTGGTCTCAGTTCGTTTCCAATTGTACAGTTTTCTCAGTCTGAATAGACTCCGCGCTCGGAGCAAAACAACTGGACCGAAAGAGCCACCGTAGCTTTATGGGATGTAAACAGAGTAGTGGACCAATAATGAGTTGGATGAATGGAGGCTCATTGAAACAACTTCACATGACACACATTGCTTCTCACACTGTTTTCCCAACAATCTATATGTCATAAACACTTATCAGTGTATCTCCATAGCTATCTCCTCGGTAACCATCTTGCAGCATGCCTCCACCATACAAAAGTATTAATAAAAAGTGTTCTACCTGATGTTGATACAGACGTTCAAAATTAGTCAGTGAAATATAAAGTGTGAATAAGTGAACTATCCCGACAAGGATTCCAAAGTGTAAGAATTCCATTATTCTTTCTCTCGTTGCTTTGCCCCACCCTCATATTTCTTGGCCAATGACTAAGGAGATCTTTAGTTACGTGGTTTTGTTTACAGGTTTTGGTTTGGAACAGAAATCTCAATTTGACAGTAGTCTGAATACAGACCAAATACAAGGTTTAGGACTCGATCTGGACAAACTCAGATGGATTCCAGTCTTAAAACACCCTGAAGGTTGAAAACTTCATTACAAGCAGCATATTTGATGTGTCAGAATAGTCTTTCCAAGTGATATTTGTCACAGATGTTTGCATTTATTGCAAAAGTTACATGGAACCACAGTTAAAAAAAGTCATATTTTAAATTACTGGCTCTGTAACTTTTTTTAAGAACTTTTCAGAAAAATGAAAAGCTTAAATTTTCACTGAAAACTTTTTCTTTTACAAATCCAGACAATAAACCAGCAAAAGACGGATTTTTCTATTTAGGTTGTAAGTGCACCCCCCCACCACCACTACCACCACCTCCCTCTTGCTTTAAACAAAATGACATGAGAGCTTCCATCCTGCTGATTACTGCCTGAACAAACCATTCAGTTTTGTGCGTGTGGGGAGGCACTTGTGCGGCAGCCTCTGCAGACCTCCACCCCCCCGCCGTCTCGACCTTAGGTGTGGACGCGTTTTGTCAGACTCAGCCTCGGCGCTCTAGAGATGCCAGGAATTAAGCACTTGAGGGAAAATGGAGAAGTGAAGGATAAAACTCCTGCTTGTAGAAAAATAGGTAATTCTACCAATCAAGTGGTGTTTTTGAGGGTAATTTAGCATTTATGTTTTAATGCATTAACTTTGTGGGGAAAAGGAAAAAGCAAAGGAATTAATTCAAATTAAAGGTACTAAATAAACCAACACAATAAACCTGTTCATGTCTAACTTGCTGATATTTTTTTTTATTTGTTGCATATTTAGGCTAACTCTAAATATAATCTTATATTGTTTAAAACCTAGCAGGTGTACCGCCCCCCGTTTGCCCAAGTAGCTGGTATAGGCTCCAGCAACCCTATTACCCTAAAAGATATTAAAAGTGAGTTTAGAAATAAGAAAAATGTTTAAAACCCTTTTAAAAAAATTGATTATTACATCACTTTCATGACAGAAACTAGAATTGGTGGTCTAAAATAACCTTTTTATTCGTTTATGTCCCACAGTCGTCCTGGACCACAAGGACCAGGTTGTCATACTGTACCTTTAATGCAAATATTTTGCCCCAGCGAAATACTTAAAAACTCACCAAAATTTACATGCACTTAGTTCCCATAGTAAACGACCCGTCCTCCAAAACAGATGAGGACATTACAGAAGGAGAAAAACATTAAAGTTGCCAAAGTATTTTATGGGGCTCAAAAAATATTACAAAATTCACTAATAAAGCCAAAACACATGAGTCAGGGAAATGCAAAAATATATTATGTGATGGCCACATGACCTACAGCTTGGCGACGATTTTGTGAGAAAGTGTAAAATTTGGCGACTTTAACATTTTCATACAATGTGGAAAAAGAACACTTTTTTCTGTTGAAAATTCTGTTGATTGTGAATGACGTCAGGGTGGCAAACTCGCAAAAGTGAAATTGCTCGCACATTTTTCACTGGAATATTGTGAAATAATAACAAAAAAACCCTTGACTCAATCTGAACAAAACAATATGCCATACGGTATGAACAACTAAGGAATGTGGGCATGGTTAGCAAAAAAAAAAAAAAGAAAAAAAACACCCTCGTCGCTAAGGAAATCCAAAAATGTACTTTTGTTGATTCTTCTAAAAATTATATAGGCCTGCTCGTCACCCCCAGGTGACAAAAAATTAAAATGGTTGCTAAGGAGATAAACCAACAGAAAAGCCGCCGTTTTGAAAAAACTGTCGTCTTTTAATCAGCTCGGACCAGGATGGCAAGGGCAGAGGGGGAGGGTAAAGAGCGTGTCACAGGTGCTCAGCCAGTGGGGGAGGGTCAAAAGGGGACACTGGAAGCCATAAAACAGCAACTTTCATTTTGTATTTCAAATTAGAGCTTGAGTTTATTGCCAAACTTTTAACTTGGAGTTTGAGTTTATTTCCGAAGCATAACTTTGTTTTCGATGTAAAGAGATGATGGACTTTGTGGTTGTATCATCGCTCATAATTAATTATTTAATTAATTAATTTGAATTTTTACAGAGAAAAGTTGCATTTGTTCAGAAATGGGGATTAAAAGGACAACAGCGCTCTCAAGTAACCCGTCTTTTACTGTGTTTTTGTGCAGTTTGGGTTGAACTTTATACCTGTTTCTTAGTGCCTTTGTCCAAGCTGGCATCTAGATCCCAAACTGTACAACTGGATAACTCTGATATTGTTCACCATTTCTGTTGCTATGCTAATGTTAGCTTGGGGTTCCAGGGGATGTAAGCTAGCGGGGAAGTGGCAAACAAAGGAATGATGGCATATCAGCAGAGACTTACTTTCATGCCAACAATCCCGTCCACAACTCAGAGGTGAATTTCTAATAAACAACTGCCGCTCTGCAGAAACTATGACCTTTTTTTATTTGCCTAAAAACAACATAATCATAATTATGGGAATGCTTTTAAAACAGATCAAATAAGCTTGGGGTCGGACGTTAATCCCTTCCCAAGTTAATTAAGTTATGATTTAAGTTATTATAAATCCAACATTTTGGAAAGTCCTTGGTTTGAATCCTCAAAGGGAACTTTCTGGGTGAAGTTTGCATGTTCCCCCTGTGTGTGGAGATTTTTATCTCCAGGGATTCCAAAAACATGCTTAATATGTTAATTAAAGGCTTAAAATTGTACTTAAATATTTAAATATGAGTGTATGTTGTTGCATGGTCCTGCCATAGACTGGCAATCCATGTAGAGCGTATCCCTTCTTCGCCCAACAGGTGGGATAGGTTCAAGCACCTCCGTGACCCCAAAAAGGATTTGAGGAGGGATGGACAGAAGTTATGTAGTATTTTGCCTTGATAAATACATGCATTCTACAGTCAAAATACACGCAACATCATCATCTGTCAGTCCTGTGCAAGCTTACCGATCATCACAAACGAGAGAACGATGAAAATTTCAGACCATGAAGAGATCACTAAAGGAAAAAAAATGGATGTCATTTTACTTTAAAGGACCCACTCCAATGAAAATAGTGTTTTTTGGTGTTTTCAACATTTTTTTGTTTGTTTGTTTTTTTTAAGCATTTTTTCATAATGGAGGACATATCTAAAATTATATAAAATTAAAATAGCATTTTTGACGTTTTTTTTTTTTGAATATGGATGAATCAGGAGCAGTGTAAAAATAATGTTTGAAGAACCTCTCCTGCGTGAAGCTGCAAATGAAATGGACGGGGCCACAAGCTCCCTGCTCTGCTCCATTCTGATGCCTCCACTTGCAGACAAATCACACATTAAGGAGGCCAAAAGCTTCCAAACTCACAGTCTTCAAAATTGGAGCGGCTTGTGCTGCTGCTGCTCTGCTGAGGCGTGTTTTCCTGCAGTTTGGAGAGCATGCTCCACGCCTTTGTTTCCCTCTCCCCCATCTGCCGGTCTCTCTGTCCAGGTCTGCCTTCGGGACTCTTGGGCCTCTTCTGCTCTCCGTCCGAGCACAGATCCCGATCTCCGTTTTCTTGATAATTGGGCTCCTCCTCAGCGGGGTTTCCGTCATCTGAAGGAGACATAAAGTAGATTTTTTTTCTTAAACTGCGGACAGGACTTAATGCTTGAATAAGCTAAACACAGAAATCATCACATTTGAGGTGGACTCCATTCGTTAGCACGGATTCACATCTCATTGTTCTCAGTCACACTTTCCTTCAGGCCTTTCATGGCCTCACTCAGAAAAAAGAAACACTGTCGCTGAAATTTGAACAGCCATCCATTTTGTCACTGAACGGCCAATTAGGACCTCCATTATCTCCAAACACAAAGTCCACAAAATGCACCTCTTGGTGCAAAAGCCCAGAGACAAAGAGAGGCACAAATGTAGACTTGAGCTTGAAAAAGTCTGCGATTGTCTTCTTCAACAGTTTCAAGTTCTTTTCTTCTTCTGCGAGGCATCAGCGCACGCGCGACAATTCAAAAAGGAGGTCGATGCGCATCGGATTCATGATGCCAAACGCAGCGCCCAGATTTCATCTGTGCCACCGGTGAGGGCGCAGGGGTCAGCGGCACAGACGGATGGCGCCGCGTCTCATTTGACGGCACGTCTCGCTACACACAATCACACGGCCCGACGTCGGCAAAAACCAACGACTGGAATTTATTTATCTCTGTAGCACGAATCAATCATTCCTTCCTCGTAGGAATCAGAGAGGATATACATCACGAATGACAAGAGGATGGTATGGATTTCTGCTTGAATATTTTATTGGTCTGTCAGGAAAAAGACAAAATGTTGAAACTGTAATTTACTTTCTCTGGTTTCTGCTCAGAAATCCAGTTTCAGAGAGATAACTGGACCAAAAAACCTACTGAACTTTAACAGAACCTAACAGAACTTTTGATCTGGTTGCCTGAAATTCAAAAACATTTTGTAAGGTAACAAGGTGTCTCTGCATTAAAAAAATTGAGTTCTTGGTACAAACTCAATGAATGCAGTTTTAGTTAAAGCATCAAATTTTTCTGTAGACATTAAAACATCTCGACTTTGTTCTAGAAATTTTAACTTTTGTGTCTTTACTGTGTTGAACCCTCACTGTTGTACATTTTTAATTTATGTTCCAAATATATATATTTTTTGCCATAAAATTATTCCCAGTGGTCTTTAATAAGAATTATGCAATTTTTTTTGTTAAAATCAAAAAACCTGTGTCGTTTTCTAGGACATATTGTCTGCAGAGCGGCAGGAGTTCATAAGAAATTTACAGCTGAGTTGTGGGCAGGACTTTTGGTCCCAAAGTAAGCCTCAGCTAATTTCCCATCAATCTTTCGTTTACACTTTCTCCCGCTAACTTATAGCACTTCACATTAAAGCTAACATTAGCTTCACAATAAAAAACATTAACATTAACGCTTAACATTATAAAAAAAGAAAGGAAAAAGGTCCCCTTATTTTATTTTTCCCCCTCGGGTTAAAAAGAGATAGTCTGCCTTCTAGCTCGGCCACAGAGACACAGAAACACAGTGGAAGCAGCTGTCATACAGACACCCCCTGTCCGGGAAAATCTTTAAATAATAATCATAACCCGAACATGGAGTCATGATTACTGATGTTTTTGCGGAACTCTCCAAAGTAAATAAACCATATTTCTCAAAATCTTCAATGTCTTCCAATCATTCTAGGTGAGATATCCACAGACACCGTTCCTTATAGGGATCATCCTAAATGCATTAGCTGGTAGCTCCTCCCACATGTAGATACACATTTTTTGACAGGCGACGACCAGCAAATTTGATGTGTGGCAAAAGAGTTTCATTTGCATGAAACTTACAAGCTCAATCCTGATTAGTGAAAATGGTTGCCATAGAAACGCTGACTGAGACCGACTCTGACCAAACTCTCCTTACCAACGTCATCTGGCTCCAACATGGTGGCGTCAATATTGTGAAAAAAATGGGCGACTGAATTGACTTCACTTGAGCCGGAAATAAACTGTTTTCAATTGGTGACATCACACTTACTCGGTCCAGTTCATTAATACAGTCAATAGTTGTGACTAAGGTTTTACTGGTTGACTAGAGTTCGTTCATTATATCATTTTTTATTAAAGCTTTATTCTATTCTTAAGTTTCACCCAACAACTTTGAAAATATTTGTTTGCTGTCTCGCAAAAATCATGTTCCTGACATTTCCATGACGGGGAGATGATCGATGCTAATCGCTTACATTTGATCGCTGTTGATCATCATTCGCACAAACTATGATTATCTTTTAGATATCACGTGATATGAAACAAATAAACGCTGGACATTTTTGGCTCATAGAAGTTCAAACATATGTTTTTTAAGTTAGTTTAGTTGTGGTTAATCGTAGTGGTTGGAGGATGTTCTGATACTGTTGGGTAGAAGTAAAGACCAACGTTCCACACCTTGTGGTCGATATCCTGCTGAAATGATTTCATGACTGACTAAAGTCTCTGCCCGCAGCTCCAGCTAAAATTATTTAGGATTTGGTTTCTCCCTTTTAGAAAGCCCTCCTAATCCATCAATGCACAGCAGTGATTGCTGGTCAGTTCGGGCTGGAAACAAGAGCTCATCTAAGCACACAGAGCAGGTTACCATACCAACTGCAGCATCTGAGCCCAGCAGATAGCTGGATTTGGCTGCAAGCGGCCAAGTCAAATCCCCTCGCTGATCTCCCAAAGGCCACCAGGGACACAAAACACACAACACACAGCGCTCTGCCCCTTGACATGCGGCGCAGCAGGCGGAGGCAATAAGGCCGGACTTGTATCTTTTCTCTGTTGATGTTTAAAAAAAGGATGAGCAGCGGCGAGACAATTGGGGTGCTGGGGCTTTTCAGCGATGCCACCCAGAGCCTCCGCTGCCCTATCTCCTGAAAGAATGGCCGAATGGGAGAAGGGAGGAGCAAAGAGGAAAAGCTGTGCCAAATTATTATTCATGGGGAGGGGATTTTCCTTTCAGGCCCGCTTTATCGAAGTCTTTCTCAACGCGTCGGCCTCTCGATCAGCCCTGACGAGTGCCAATCAAAGGGGCTTGAGTCCAGGTTTTTGGGGAAATGCTGGTGGATTTCAGAGACAATGGCAAGTGAGTCGGCAGTGTCAGTGGCTTAGAGACAATAGTGACATGGCTACACTGTCAGTGTGTGGTCCTCTGGGAGGGGGCAACGATCCTCGCCTAGTACACAACTAATCTCCGCTTGCATCATCTGCAGCTTAATCTGTCCCGCAGCTTCCTTCACCTCGCTGGAACAATTCGGCGGGGTCAGTTCAGATTAGTGCTCTTTGTGGCCTCGCACATCGTTACATTCATTTGGACACTTACATCTTTAGTAAGCAGCTGAATGCTAAACTGTTGGACCGGGGCGAAGCGGCCGGGGCAAGAGCACAAACAGCCAGGAAGCAAACGGGAAGGAGGGATTTACTCCCTATGAATCCCTGACGGCGGACAGAAGTTTCATCGTAAAGCTCGCCGTGGAGACGCAACATCTCGACGCATCTCAATCGACCCAACTCTCTGAAATACCTCTGTGTCATCTTTAGGGATGTGTCGATCGGGCAATATAACATGATATATTGTGATATCTCGATACTTTTATTGATTTGAAAGACTAACAGGACGACATGTATTGAATTATTTATATGAAAACTTATGTTGGAGCAATTTTACATCACAGCCAAAACAACAACCATTTTAAATAACTGGAAAGCTATATTTAGCATATTGGAAATCAACAGCACTTTATTTCCTCAATCACACTTTTAAAACTTTATTTGTTAAGACACATTCATTCTGTTTTTTTCTTAAACTGAAAAATATTTTGTTGTGGAAATCAGACAATATTTCCTGTTCCTTTTAAGAACAAATATTTATTAATTTACAAAATAAAAGAACCATGAATTTGCTTGCAATTTGTACATGCGACACAGTTCTAGTGCTTGATCATTAAATAAAATGAATTTTACAATTTTATTACTATAAAAGGCATATTAATATTAAAGAAGTTATTTCTTCTTAAGAAAAACAAAGTGAAAAATTGTTCTGGAATAGTCTTTGGATATATTGCGATATGGATCATTGTGATACAAGTCTCACAATATATATCATATTGTCAGACTCTTGCCAATACACACCCCTAGTATTCTCAGATGAAAGTCTTAACAGTTTTAGAACTTTTCAGTTAAACACAGGGCTCTTCATTGGTTTGTCAGTGTATGTTCCCGTCCTCACCTGGTTATGGAATAATGGAAGCAGGTGATAGAAGAGATAGTTTTCCTGTGGTTTCCTAAACTTGGTCATCCAAGAGAAGCTCCAGTGTATCGTCTGATCTGATGAGATATGTTTTCTTCTTATATGACTTTATGTCTTTATGGAACAATTTCCTTAAGATGGCTTTTCTTCCTGAAAACATATTTTAAACACTCCCTAATATCATCTTTTGATCTATTTTCCAACTGTTCCAAGTAGTTTTTTTAATTATGATTTTTTTAGCCAAAACTATGTCCAGGACATAAACTCCTGCTGCTCTGCAGAAACTATTAGAAATTGACCTCTGAGTTGTGGGCGTCGAGAAGCAATCCCGCCCCTCTTCCCCTCCTCGTTGCCTCAGTGTAAAGGAGAACTTGGTGTAAAGTGGCTTGAGGCCCATCCAGATTTTTTTCTATGTCACAAATAAGTTTCTTTTTCCAACATTTTTTTCATTTGCTCTTGATGCACAAAAATTTGAACTCAGAAATGCAATTCTGAGCACAATTTCCTTCATATGTGTCTTCCATCATCAGAAAAATACAATTTTTTACTGGAGTGAGTCTTTAAGAAGATTGGAAGAGGTGGCCAGATGGATGGAGATTTGGATGTCATTGCTAAAAAAATGGATGAGCTAGAGTTAATAAAAACATGTGAGTTTTGGATCTGCCTGCATGGTGGTGTAGTGGTTAGCACCTCACAGCGAGATCATACGTGGGTTTTTTCCGGGCACTCCAGCTTCCTCCCACAGTCCAAAGACATGCTTTAAACGTTAACCGGCGAATAAAATTTGTCCCCAAGTCATCCAGAGTAGCTAGGATAGGCTCCAGCAACCTTGTGACCTCAAAGATATTAAGCCAGTTCGAAAGATGGATGAATAGGTTTTTGCATTTTAAGAGCCAAAGTCCCAATGGCAAATGAGTTCTTTAAATAAAGAAAACTAAAGGATGCAACTTAGATTCTGTTGACAATTTTGCTCATTAGATTTTAATCAAATTACATTTTAATATATAATATTTTTTTATATTTAAAAAAGCTTGAAACATACTCATGTCAGGTAGATCCTACAGCCAGTTAACTTAATTTAGCCTCATAGACTTCATAATCCCCCAAATAAACTTAATTAAAGTCATTCTGCAAACCCTTCATTTATCACTAATAAACAACATGGAATTAACAAAATAAAAGGATTTTATTCTTTTTTTTTTTTAGAAATTTTGCACCAAATGGCTTAATAACTAGAATTAAAAATCTGGCCTCAGTAAATAAATTTCAATGATAGATTCCCCAACATTTTCACTGGTAAAAGTAGAACCTTTTCATGAATCAAACTGACAAACAAAAGCATGAACTTAATTTATTCTCTAAATCTAAATGTAAATCAGCCCATCTGTTTTTTTTGACTGATCTTCTCTGTAGAGTCATACGGGGGTCACCCCCCGTCATTACTACCTATTGAGACGTCGCAGGGTAACCGAGTCTCACCTATCCACACAAAGACGCTCCACACATTCAGCTTCTGTTGGCCACTCCGTGACCTCAGGGTTGACCTCTTTCCTGCACTACTGATGACCCGCCCCCCCTGAGTGTGACCGTGCCTTTGGCCTCTAAAAGGTCACACAAGCCGTCACCACCATCTAGTTTCTCTTAAAAATAGAGAATATCTTTCCTAAGTCAAAGAGGCTGCGGGGAAATTCATTGTTTGTTCGGACACTAGTTTAACATCGAGTACATTTAACAGGAGAATAAACCTGCCAGACTCTGAAAGGAACAGTCTTAAACTGTCTGCGTGGTCGCTCCTCCCCGTCAGAGATAAAGAGACTCTCCTCCTTTAAGTATCTTCAGTGATAAGAGGATGTCCACCAATAAATGTATCCATGGATTTCTAACGTCCAAGCAGGCGGAAGGTTAAGTTTGAGTCCGTCTTTAAGTCTCCGTTGACATAAATGGTCTCGACTTTGATAGACTGAACTAAAGTAAAACTTTTATGAATAAAATAAAAAATGTAAAGTTTTGATTTAAAACTGGTCTCAAATAGAAACCGTTCTGAACACATACTGTTTTCTGGTCTAACTTGTTTGAAAAACTTTCAGAAAGTGACGAATCAAATACCATCAGCATCAAACTGATTATGTCTAGAGATTGATGAGGAGTTGGGGATTAGTTTTGGTAAACTTTATACCCAAACCGCTTTCAGTTTATGGATTTAAACATCAGCAGAACAGCAGGGGAACTAGATCAAACCCTTGGAAGAAGTAGGTTAGAAGTAGTTCGCTGATGGCAGAAAAAACAAAAATGTATGATATACAAAATTCTTCATCCCCCGATACAGAAATATATATAAGTTGGTGCATCCACTAGGGTTGTAGCTAGAGGTGACTGGGTGGTGTCTTTGTCGTCTCTGATAAGGGC
>NC_050534.1:18874971-18885977 GCF_002922805.2 Oryzias melastigma | reverse complement strand
AGTTGTGTCCTGAATATTTTTTTTTAATTACACCCAACCAAGAGAAGGATACAAAGTCCTCCATTGCGAAGCTAAACCGCATTGCGCTGAGAAGCGCTTTTCTTCCCGTGGATGCCCTCTGAAGCACAGAAGTTCACATTTAAATGTAATTAATGACTTTTTGTTGTAGCATGAGCTTTTTCAAGATATAAAACCACTGTAGTTATGAATATTCAAGCACTGGAAGCTCCACGCTAATGCTAGCGGGCCGTCCATTATTGGTGACATCATCAAATGAAAGAAACGTCCAAATTATGAGACACTATTTTTTCTTAACCCTCCGTTTGGAGGGTTAAATGAAGGGGAAGGGAGAAGGCAAGAATTCGGATTGGGCCTTAATGACTCTGTATTTATGTCTCCCTGGCTTTGACAGGCTGGGTATCAACGCAAAAACGACAAAATCATTTAACTTTGCAAGGTTACCACCAACACTTTTCACATAATTAATGATTTAAACTGAATGAAAGTAAAACTTTCATGAGTAAAAAAATACTGCATGACAAAAACATACTGTAAAACATACAAAATATCACTAAATTAAATCAATTCTGACTTTCTAGGAATGACTGCTTAATTTTTTTAGCTGAGCCGTAACAATAATGTTGATAAAAAATAAGGTTTTGATCTAAAACTGTTTTGTCCAGATGATACCACCCTTACATCGATGTGTGATCCTTCCCATGACAAAGGTGGACAAAATTTTATGACAGTTCCACTCACCAGTAAAAATAAAAAATCCATGAAAAAAAAAGTTCAGCGCGCTGTCTCATGGGGTCAAGATGATCCCACTTTTAATGTAAACATGCCTATAGGAAAGCACAGTAGATAAATGTGAACCGTTCTAAACACATACTGTTTTCTGGTCTAACTTGTTTGAAAACCTTCAGGAAGTAAAGAAACAAATACCATTAGCATCAAACTAATGATGTCTAGAGCTTGATGATGAGTTGGGGATTAGTTTTGGCAAACCTTATACGCAAACCGCTTTCTGTTTTTGGATTTAAATATCAGGGGAACAGTGTTGAACTCACTGTATGTGATGGATCTAAACGTCACCATCAAGTTCTCAGATATTAAAATATCTGACCAATGAATTGGTCTGTAGATCAAACCCCTTGGAACAAGTTCACTGATGGCAGAAAAAAAAAATTATATTTAAACTATTCAAAATATTTTATCCTCCAATACGGGAATATATATTAAGTTGAAATAGCTGTAACATCTGGTACAGTGTACCCTTCACCCATTGTTTCATTATTACATGTAAGTTTTTGATAAACTGCAAAGAGGTGAGTCTAACCTTCAAACTGCTATTGACTTTATGTCTTATTTGTCATTTTTTATTGTTGATTTTAAGTGTTTTTGGTGTTTTTGTTGGCAAACCTACACCTTCCTCATTGACTACAGCTGAGAATTAGCTTTGCAGCTAACGCATTTACGGTTTAATGTAATGTGAATTAATGAGAAATGTGGCTGTTGAGGGAGAGAGAGGACGGACGGACCATTGACATGAATAGAGATGGACAAATCAAGGTTGTTACTTCGGGTTTCAATGAAAAAAAGAAGTCAATTCAGCCGCCATTTTTCTACGGTACTTATATCACCTGATTTCACCACTTTGGGACCAGACGACAATGGTAAGCTGTGATTGGTCCGAGAATCTGTCAAACGCTTCAAAGGTTTTGGGTGGGGCCATCCTTCTCTAATTGAGGCATCTGATTGGCTAGTTTATAACTTGAATAACTTGGGATAAAGAAAATATATCATGAAAAAAACTTTTTCTCTTTTTCTTTCTATGTACCGTCTATGGGACAAACGGATAGATAAACAGACAGAGGGCACACACGAAACGTTAAGGTCGTAGACTTCTTGGTGAACATGTTGAGCAAAAAGGCTGATGTATGATTTTTCTATGGGTATGCTGCGGGTGCCAGATTGGACAACAAAACAGCCCAATTTGAGTATTACTTGGTAATTACTTTATTGATACCCAAATTCTTTGTGTCTTCCACCCTTACTGTAATAATGTGATTTAATTACTCAGTTTGCTCTATTAGCTTAATGTCAAACTAGTTTGTTTGGCTAAAACACAAAACTAGATATAAGGGGATGACTTTAAATGTTTGCCTGTTTGTCTCTTTAAACGTTTGTCATCAAGGTTTGCTGGAATAGTTACATGTTTTGAGAAAGCTCAAACGGTGGACTGCAAAGATTCATCACTGCAGTCCTGATCTAATGGTTTGGCTGCGGTTTCCTCAGACACATCGATCATGCATGACTGATGCGTCCACAGCAGCCTGAAGGGATCCAGCTCACCATGGATCATTAGAGCTCCGGCAAAATGACTGATCGACGGACGGACGGGACCTCCGCTTCCTCCGAGGTGAAGGTACTTCTACATGTTTTCCTGTTTGTGGTCGGTACAGTACACCCCCCCCACCGAGAGCCATCGCTCATGAATGCTCACTAGCCGGTCCTACAGGTGAAGCCAACCTGCAGGCCAGCTGGCCCTCGCGAGGATTAACGGGCTTAAGTGTACCGGAGGCAAGAGAACACCAAACACGGCGTTGACAGTGAGGAGACAATGGCTGCTAATAAAGCAGAGCTGACAGGCAATGAGTGGGCTTTTACCGGATCACATGCTAATGGGGAAGACGGGCTCTTGTATTGATTAAGTATTGTTGTTGTAGCCTCTCGAGCAGAGGGCAGCGGTCGGAGAATGGAGGCGGAGCAACAACAAACATCTTCTAAGTAAGGAAAACTTACCGTTATCAGGGTGTAAAGGAGAACCAGAAGATCGGAGCGTGTCCGACGACGGTTCTAGGATCCATGAGGATGGCGACACCAAAGGACTCTCACACCAATCCTGAAGATCACAGTTGAACAGTGTTCAGCTACTTGACGTATTTGGATTTATTCTCTGCACAGACTGTAGGACGGGGGGTTGTCTAGAAGTTCCCTTATGCCTCGTTTCCACTGAGAAGCACAGTTCAGTCCAGTCCGGTATTTTGAGCTTTTCCATTATCAATGGACCTGTTATGGCTGCTGCTGGTGTTCAGCATCCTGACAGGTGGAGCTAATGATCTTGATCAGCACCTGCCAGGTATTTAAACCAGAGGAGGCCGTCAACCAGGCAGCAGGCAGAGCAGAGCAAGAGGCTGAGGGGCAGCAAGTCTTTGAGTTTGAATTGTGCTGGTTTGTTTGGTTCTTTTTTCCTCTTCATGTCCTCAGCAGTCTTACACTGCTGGGTTTTGTTATTTTAGTTTGGGGTTGGACCTTTATTGGCAGGTTTTCTTTGTTTGTTTTCGTCAGATCATACTAGGCAGCCTTAGCAGGGAGCTACTGATTCTGACGGTCAGCGTGGTTGGGTTAATAGTCTTCCCAACATATTTTCTGTTTATCTCTTTGTATTGCTTTTCTATTTTTACCAGCACTCTAATCATTTCATTTAGTTTCTTTACAGCAGGGGTCTTAAATCTGCAACTATATATTTTTTTGGATTTAAAAACCGTTCCCAGTTGTCTTTTAGTTACGATTATGCCATGTTTAGCCAAAATGAAAATAGCCTGTGTTGTTTTTAAGACAGATTTTCTGCAGAGCTACAGGACTTCATCAGAAATGCTCATCTGGATTGTGGGCGGGACTATTGGCACAAAAGTTAGCCTCAGTTAATTTCCCATCAACCCTTCATTCACACTCTCTCCTGCTAGATTATAGCACAAGTCCAAGCTAGCATTAGCGTAGCAAAAAGTAGCTGTTCAGCTCTACAGTTTTGATCTATTTGGCAGCTCAGATGAGGAAAATGAAGATGTTAATTGATCTGTCAGCGAGTGGACGCATCAGAATGGAGAGGAGAAAGAAGCTTTTTCAAACTGCTGCTGATCCATCACAATTTGAATTAAGTAATACTCAGAAACACTTATTTTACATATGTTCTTCATCAGGAGAAAAATGCTACAAGAACATAGTAAAAAACATAATTTTCATTAGATTGGGCCTAGTCTGTGGGAGCTTTGGAGCCAGCAAGTACTTCCTGTTTGGGACATGAGGGGGGAGGGGTCACTCAGTCCAGTTCTCGTAAACAGTCAGTGGTCAAAACAGTCAAGAGAATCCTAAACAGAGAGAGTTTCTGTTTAGAAACTGGTTTGGGTTCCTCTCTGTTTATTCCAGCTTCAGCGCCTCGTTGCTTCAGGGAGGCGGGTCATAAAAAACCCCATGAATCGAGCGCCCCGGTCCCTCATTGTGTTTTGGTATAATTGTGCAGGGGGGGGCTTGTGGGTCTCATTCATGTTGTAAAGAGGAGATTAATGGTGGATCACGTGGAGCACCTGCATCCATTCCACAGCAGCCCCCACCTCCAGCAGCGTCTCTTCATACTGGTGGTGCATCCTGCAAAAGAATCCCACCAGCACTCAGCGGAGACCCCCCCCCCCTTTTTATGGTGCTGCTCCAAAAGCCTGCCGTACAGTCCTGCCTCCACCCCCCCTCTGCAGCCCGTGACTGATTAACCACACACCTGCTGCACGCCGCGTGCCCTCTGTTAGCTTGTACCTCAGTTATCAACAACTATTTGGCTCATTTTACTGGAATGACAGTTATAGATGCAAGTCACTTAAATGTGCAAATAAGAGGGGATGGGGGGGGTGTCACCGTGCATTGCTTTGTGGTTATTGTGTGATTCCTGAAAGGTTTCGGCGTTTGCTCCGGCCCTTTCAAAGGAGGGGTGTGAGTTTGAGGCAGTTTATTAAGAGACGGCGGCACTCACCGATGTGTCTCCCCTCGCCGCCGAGTAGGACCTTTCAGAGACGCTGCCAGCTGTGAGGGGCCTCCAGTCACCTGACAAAAACAAAAAAAAAACCCACACACGGAGAGGAGCACAGCGTCAGGCTCCAGGCTGAGGAAGCAATTGTGTGTTTGCAGTTGTGCTGTAGGAGGGGAGGTCTCTCCGTGATGGCGTTGGCCTCTGGCACACACTTGTGCCTTTTGTGCTGGAGTGTGTGCTCACGTATGAGTAATGTCGCGCAGTAGTCCCAATTATGGCTCCAAATCTCTGAGCAAATAATGGCAGAAAATGGAGCAACAAAAAGGCCCGGAGGAGCACCTGTCTGCAGGAGCGTGCCAGGTGCAGAGACACAAGCTTCCAGCAAACTCAGGCCGATTTTAGTCTCAGTGTAAACACCGGGGGACATAAATGCTTAAATGCCCCACACAAAGCCTCGGTGAGCATCATTTACTTTAACTGCATGGAAGTCAGTCCTTTTCAAACACTTTTATACTACTATTCCAGCTCACAACACATTGCTCTATTATTGGACCTTTTGTGTTGTTTTAACCAAAAAAAAGTCCCTTAAAATTTTATAACTTTACAAATTTAAAAGAGTCCGTCTTTAAAAAAGTGTCTCAATAAAAAGAGGGTTTGGAGGGTTCAACATGAATGAACAGGTACCGCCACAGGACATTTCTGAGGCTCTTTTTAGTCAAACAGTGACCGTTTTAAAAGCATCAGGGGGATAAGTGGGAATTTTAAAAAACAGTGATGGATTAATAGTTAAGTTTCTGCCAAAAATAACAAGCAGATATAAAAATGTGTTAATGTTAAAAATATTTTTTATTATTTAAACATTTTAATCATTTTTATTTTTTATATTTTGTTTTTTATGTGTTTATTTTTATTATGTATTATTTATTTTGATCATTTGTTATTCATTTATTTTTTAAATTTTAATCATTTAAAATATATTTTTTATATTTAAAGTTTTTTATATATTAAATAATATTTATTTAATTTTATTATGTGTTATTATGTATTAATAATAATAATTATCTGTTTTTATATTTTAATTATTTTAAAAATATTTAAATATTTTTATTCTCAATATTTTACATTTTATTTATTATTTATATTTTTTTAATTAGTTTATATATTTTATTATGTATTTTTCTATATTTTAATTATTTAAAACATTTTTTATTTTTACATTTAGAGCATTTTTATATATTATTTAAAATTAATTTATTTTTCTTTTTATATTATTATTATTATTATTTTATGTTTCTATTGTTGATTTATTTATTTTTCATATTTCATTTATGTTTTAATATTAATGTTATTTTTTTAATAATATTGTTTTTTTTATATTTTTTTTAATTAATATTGTTTATTTTTACAATTTACTATTATTTTATTGCTACATCTTTTAAACATTTTAATTATTTTTAATATTTTTATTATTTTTAATATTTTTATTTATATATTTAAAATACTTTTGATGCTAAAAATTTGTTAGCTAATTCAAAGCAGTGGTCCCCAAACCCCGGGCCACTAACCGGTACCAGTCCATGTTAGTACTGGAAGAAAAAAATGTTTCCCATCTTATTTCTGATCTTATTCTGAAAGAAGTTTTATTTTGAAAAACCCCTGGATTCTCCACCACATCCGACTCAAAAATACATCCGCGACGACACCGACTTCTAAACTGAAACCCTGTGTTGATGATACATGAACTTTAAACACGTTCATGTGACCTCAGACCTACTCCAGTTCAAAGATAATACATTTTGTTAAACATACAGCAAATTGGGTCATTAGTTCAAAATGTGAGAAGATGTATTTAATAATGTGCAAGTTAATTTTTCTTTAACATTACATAATCGATAAACATGGTACAACAGAGTGAAAATTGGATTTTTTCCCAAAAATGTGGTGATGTAAGAGATCATCTGAAAATGCAACAATTACTGAGATTAATAAAGTGCTGAAAATTGATATCTGTTTCCTAGCTTGTCATTGTTGATAAATATAGTGGGAAATAAGTGTTTTCTCATAGAGGAGTATCATTATTCATTATTAATAATGAATAACTAAAGGCAAACTAAGCAAATTTGTCATTTCAAACTGGTAGCCCTTCGTATGACTTAGTACCCACAAAGTAGCTCTCAGTTTCCAAAGGTTGGTGACCTCTGGATCAGACTATAATAATAATAATAATACAGAATATTCAGCAACCAGCTATAATGTTACGAGGATGCTGCTAATAATATTAAATTTAGATTTATTAGATTAAGAAAACATACGTTTTAGATATGTGGAATGATCTCCTAGGGCCTGGACACTTTTTATCTACTTTTATTTCCATTTTTTTTTACCTTTTTCTTCTTTCTTTTTTTTTTAATCCTGTGAACAAATACAACTGTTCTCATCCCTCCTGAAATGGTTACACCTGGTTGTCCTGACTGCTGCACAGCATCTGAAAAAATCTCCAAATAAAAGAAGGAACCTACCCCTATGACAGCATCACTAGAACTGCGATACATATTGTATCACCAGACTTGCGACCGTATCGTATCACTGGAATCGCGATACATATTGTATCACCAGACTTGCGACCGTATCGTATCACTGGAATCGCGATACATATTGTATCACCAGAATTGTAATTCATATCATATGACCAGAATCGCGATACATATTGAATCACCAGAATTGTGATACGTATTGTATCACTAGAATCGCGATCATTTCGTATCACCAGAATCGCGATCGTATCACCAGAATTTTGCCAATACACATCCCTAGTTTTTAGAGAAAAAAATATTAAATTATTTAGTAATAAGACGTAAGACAAGACATAGTTTCAGTTCTGTAACAAAGAAAAAAATGGAATAAAATATTGAATTTTTCCTAAAGAAATCATTTTGCATGAAAATCTGGAGGAGGAAACTCTTTATAAAATGAATGCTAATTGTTAATTTGAATGTTTTAAAACAGACCATAAATGTCTGTAGTGTTTATCTTCTCTCCGACTGGTTATCAGAATATAAACAAACAGCCGCTAGACTAATTGAGTTTTCTGCGCACGCTCCTCTCGCCTCCTCATAGGTGGTTGTGCGCGCGGCGCACTGTTTAAAGCGTTTCCAGCTATCTAAGTCGGACTTTCCCAGTTAATGTTCCACTCTAGCGGTTTGATCTTTATTAATATGGCACATCCTGGTATCCCTATAAACCTCTTTTTTTGAGTCACCACACCCTCGGGGAGAAGCAGTTAAGAGCTCGCCGTGGCGTGCCTGGGAGCAGATGAGAGCCTGTATCGCAGCTCGTTAAAAAAGAAAAAAGCCGCCCCGTGTCATAAAAGCGTCAACGACCTTCAAGGCCAGCCAGAAAGCGCAGTGTCATGGCGTCTGTGTGTGGTCATACGTGTTTTCAGGGCCGCGAACACACACCTGTCTGCCTGTTTTTCAGTGACGGTTTTTTGCTTATCACACAATCTCAATCAAACTGTCAGAAAGTTCTGTTCCACTCCCAGTCGCACTGGACTGAATAAACACCTTCTAACAGAAAAAAAGGGTCAGAACGAGTTTGAAGTCGCCCACTTTGAATCGCAACTATTTTTCTAACCGTTTAAAAAATCCTTGACGTGTGTTTTGGTCATCAGACGACAGAAAGGATTGGTTTTATCTGAAGATTGGGGTTTCTGGAGAGGGAAACTCACTCTGGAGTTCACCCATCCATGCATTTTTAAACTATTAAATGCTAAAAAACAAGATTTTATTAAATAAAGGTAAAAACGTCAATTCAAAGTCTCCTTCCAACTATATTCTAGTCTATTTTCAAAGCGTTTCAAGGTTTTTTTTAATTAGGATTATGCTACCAAGATTGAAAAAAACTCTCCCTTTTTTAAGACATTTTCTGCGGAGTGGTCTCTTAGTTGTGGGCGAAACGACTGGAACGGAAGTAAGCCTTAGCTGATGTACCATTATCCCTTTGTTTCCACCAGGGTTCTGCAACTTGAGGCTCCAAAGCCACATTTCAACTCTCTACTGTGGCGCTATTGCAAATAAATATATGAATAAAATGTCATTAAACTATAAAGTAACTTATTTATCATGGATTTGAGTTACTCGACTACATAAATACATGACTGTGGAGTTGTGAAGTTTTTTACACAACTACACAAAATCACCGTTATAAGGTTAGATTCTTATTTAAATGTCCTCCATTATGAGGAAAATCCCACAATAACACCAAAAACAACATTTTCATTGGAGTGACTCTTTAAACAAACCATTTATAACTAGAAGTGGAGAAAAAAAAAAGATTATTAGATGCATTGATTACAGTCCATAATTGAATGGTTGTGATGTGCCTCAAGCTTCCCACCCCTACTTATAACCCTCCCTCCAGGCTCCTCCTGTTTGCTGCCTATAATAGAGCGCTACATTTAAGTGGCTCTTTCAAAAGTAAAAGTAATGTATACGTTTTAAAAAAATACTGTACTAGAAACACCTGACTCCATGAGAATGTTCACTTTGCAAAAGTGTGTGAGAACGAGTGACGTCACGGATAGAAAAAGCCTTCCTCCCGGCTCCAACCAACCTGTGTCATCATCATACTGCACCATTGGATCGCACCAGTCTGGCAAAGGGGAAAATCCCTCCTCCAACTCAGACGGGCTCAGATGGGCGTCTGGTATCGGTCGGTCCAGGAGGAGCAGCTGCACTCGGGAAATAGAGCCCAGATCTCCAGAGTCACAACCCACTGTGACCGCTGCAAGGCCCGGGGACAGTTCTGCAGGAAGAGAAGACAATACAATCCTGCTGCAAGCTCAAAGTGATGAGAAAGATTCATGTTGAAAACACCACTTCAATGGAGCGGGTCTTTAAAGCTGGTTCCAAAAGTAACTTTAGTCAAGTCATTTCACCAAGTAACCACCAGATGGCTTGTCACAAAACTATTTCAATTCACTCTGATGTTGTCAGGAAGTGTTGGTGGTGGAGGACCCAAACACAGGAGACCAGGCTTGGTGGCAGAAGCTTAAAATATGTAATTAACTGAAACATGACATAAACCCAACGGACAATCAAACCAGTGGCAGAGCAAAACAGAGGAGACGACCTGAAAATGAGGAACTGAAAACCAGAAAGTTAAATACCCTGAGATTGATGAACTAAATGAAGACAGCTGTGGATGATTGAACCTGAACGTGGTGAGACTGACATGGAAAACAGAACATGGCAAACCCTAAGCCTAGAATCATGACATATGTATAATAGTCCAAATGTATAACAAACAATATAACAACAAAAATAAGGATAACTTCCAAAACATTATTGGACTTTTGAGGTTAGATCTTTTGTGGTTGATAACCCCACTGAGGTGAACTCTTATATACTGTACCTCATCATTTTACTGATAGGACAAGTATCAAAGGGTCAGCAGTAAAACAGCCTTATAACTATCGTCAGACTGATTTTGATTACGTCGTATTTTATCAAGATGGTGCTCAGTTTGCTATATGTATAGATCAGGGATGGGAAACTCCAGGCCTCGAGCGCCATTGTGAGATTTTGACAAACATTCTTAGTGAGATGTCTATCCGTTGGGTGTTAAGTGATTGCATTAATTGCAATTAAATAATTACAGACAAATTAGTGCATAATTTTTTTATTTTTATTTCGTTAATCTCAATTTTTAATCTTTAACTATTTTCATGTTCTTAAATATAAAAAGTCCAACTGTTTACATGAATGTTTTATTTAACTTCAGCTGAAAATGCCTCTTCCATTGCTCCACATCTTGGCGTCTGTGTACCGCTGTGCTGCTGTGACATCATCGATGTGTGACTTTGTAGTTCTTTACAATCTTACAAAAACAAGTCCACAGCCACAACTATTATCTATTATGTAAGAGCTAAAGCCTGACAAGTGTTCGTTTTCATGAATTAATGAGGTACGTGAAGAGCTGATCGTATCAGACAGTAAAATGTGGAATGAGGTTTGTCAACATGGATTATGGGATTGATAAGAAGTTTGTGGTCAATATTTTTTGGATTGCTAAGGAAAGTGTTCCTACTGTTGTATGTGTTAAATTTGAGTGATTGAAACCAGATTTTTTGTTCTTGTTTTTATGCTTTATTTTTTCCTAATTGCTCGAGATTTTAAAAAGTTGCTCCTTCTTGGTATAAAAGTAA
>NC_050534.1:18851900-18874474 GCF_002922805.2 Oryzias melastigma | reverse complement strand
GCTGTTGCACATATTCACTTGTGCGCTGGGACCGGCAAAGAACGTCAGTTCCAACATGGTGTTCCTGCTTGAGCTCCCCGCTTTGGATTGCTGCTTCTTCGTAAGCTGATGCTTCAGCTTCGGCTGCAGCTACTGCTTTTTGACACTGCAAAACGTGAAGGCTGGCATCCAATTCAGCTTTCTTTTTCATTACATCAGCTTCTTTCTCTGCGTAAGCTAGCTGAGCTCGTGCTGCCTGTGCTTTGGCATGAGCTCTGGTGGCTGCAGAACTAGCTGAAGACTGCTGAGACGACCTTGTAAATCTTGATGACTGTGACCTTGCATCGAACGATTGTGAAGGTTGTGGCGACATTGGTTGCTTGTCTGAAACTTTTGCTTGCTCTTTTTCAGCAGCTTCATCTTGTCGCTCATTAGCAGATTCTCTGCCGTAGTTCCTTCCTGAGCGTAGACTCATGTTTGCTGAACTTTGGCCTGCTTGCTTGAGTGTTGTGATTCTTCCGTCTTTTTACTGTGCTGTCCTCACTGCACGTGACTTTATGCTGCTAGACAGCCAGCGAACAAATACAAGCACTATCAAGAGGAAGAGAAATTAAAGAAGCAAATTTTAATTCATCTTGGCAGTGCTTGTATTTGTTCGCTGGCTGTCTAGCAGCATAAAGTCACGTGCAGTGAGGACAGCACAAGCACCAAAAAAAAATCACATGACAGTACTAATATATATACTGTCTTTTTCTTTTTATCTTGATTGCTTGAAATAAACTAATTCCAATCCAAAAAAACTAGAAAAATTGCATTACCTCTGATAATGCTAGTGTGAATGCTTTTTGCTGTAGTCGCTGAAGATGCTGAAACTTTTTGCTGAAAATGGTTTACTTTAACTGTTGAGGGGATTTGCTGAAAATGCAAAAACTATTTGCAAAATCTTCAACTTGCTAAGACTGGAAATTGTGTTAAAGAACTATGAAAGAGCGCTGAAGTTGACCTAAATTTCTGAAAAATTTGCAGTAAAATTTCTTAAAATACATGCAACAATATTTAGTGTGTAGCTTAAATATGAGCTAAACTCCAAATTAGCCCAAAAAACCTTAGTAAATGCCAAATTAGCCAAAACAGCTAGCATGTTGCTTAAATACTAGCTAAACCTCAGAATAGCCTAAAATTCCTCAGTAAACTAAATTAGTCAAAAACGTTAGCCTGCTGCTAAAACGGTTAGCTAAACTCTAAATTAGCATATAAAACCTCAGTAGATAGCAAAATAGCCAATAGTATGTTGTTAAAATATTAGCTAAATTCCAAATTAGCATAAAAAAACCTCAGCAGATGCCAAATTAGACAAAAAAGATAGCATGTTGCTTAAATACTAGCTGAATTTCAAAACAGCCCAAGATTCCTCAGTAAACCAAATTAGTTAAAAACGTTAGCCTGCTGCTTAAACAGAAGCTAAACCCCAAATGAGCCAATAAAACCTTAGTAGATAGCAAAATGGCCAAAATGTTAGCATGTTACTAAAATATTAGCTAAACTCCAAATTAGCATAAAAAAAACTTAGCATATGCCAAATTAGACAAAAAAGCTAGCATGTTGCTTAAATACCAGCTAAACTTCAAAATAGCCTAAAATTCCTCAGTAAACTAAATTAGTCAAAAACTTTAGCCTGCTGCTAAAACAGAAGCTAAACTTTAAATTATCCTATAATTCCTCAGTATAACAAAATTGCCAAAAACGTTAGCATGTTGCTAAAATATTAGCTAAACTCCAAATTAGCATAAAAAAACCTCAGCAGATGCCAAATTAGCCGAAAAAGCTAGCACGCTGCTTAAATACTAGCTAAACCTCAAAATAGCCTAAAATTCCTCAGTAAATGAAATTATTCAAAAACGTTAGCATGTTGCTAAAACAGAAGCTAAACTCTAAATTAGCATATAAAATCCTCAGTAGATAGCAAAATATCCAATAGTATGTTTTCAAAAAACTACAAAGTTTATGAATACCAAAAATACAAGCAGTAATGTCCTGAATGAGCTGAATGTTTTGATACAAAAATTGCTGAAAGTGTGTTTGAGTTTTTGCATGAAGAAAATGTACAGAAAGGAGCAGGAGAATCACTGTAAATGCTTACTAAGCATTCACACTATAACACACTTCTCCAAATAAACTTCCCATCAACCCATTTGAGTATCCACCTGCTTCTGGCCCTCTAAAGGCATTCTGGTCAAATCTGGTGCACTTAATGAACCAAAATTAACATAACTTATAGGTTTTCTATGTAAAATTAATATTTTTAAAAGGATATTACAGAAATAAAGGAGAGCTTGGTCACTAAAGTAACAATCGAGCAAAATTCCACAAAAAACAAAATCCTCATAAATGGATTTGAGGCATATTTTGAAAAACATTTCCTAATTTGTTAGAATAAAACGTGAAACTGGAAAGTTTTTACCCCATAATCCTGCCTTTCACACTCTGACCCCCCCCTCTCTAGCTCTGAAGTTCTCATAGTCACACCCAATTAAAAGCGGATCAGTGACAGTGTGGCTCCGAGCCCATGCAAATCCCCGGCCCACGCTGGCTCGGGGTGTGGAGTCGTCTTTGCAACCCGAGGGGGAATTCACAGCGTATGCTCTGCTGCAGACCCCCCCCCCTCACACACACACACAGGACCACTTGAGGAAAGCCTCCAGATCATAGAAAGTTTTTTCCGTTTGTCCTGATTGCGTTATGCAACATTTACACACTCCTCCTTCGGTTAGGATGTCTTCAGTTGGGGTAATAAGACGGGTAATGTAATCCGTCAGGTGAGGAATCAGGAACTGTTGCCTCTGCACGTCGTTTAAGGAGTCGTTGGGAGGAAATCCCTGGGATAACCGCGGCTGTAACCTAATGTGGTGGGACACACTTTCGGTTAGCCCGGGTATTAGTCCATCATTAGCCAGGAGCAGCCGCCAGATTGAAAAACACTTTGCAAACATGGAGACTGATAACAAACCACTAATCCTGAGTTTAAGTGCTGCACGCATTTTACCACCCACTCAGGGTCACACTGTTCCAAACTCAATAAGCTGAAAGCAATAAACAAATATCATCCTTTAACTTTCTAATATCTTCTGAATGTTTAAGGTCATTTCTAAATAAACAACAGTTTTACAAATGAATCTAAGTATTTAAAAATTAGTTCCTGAAAAGTTGATTCACATTTATTTAGAAATATTGAATAAATATCTGGAAAATATTGACTCCCACATGGTTGATAGAAGTTCCTAGAGTGTTTTATACTCTTGAAATACCTGTTCAACCTGTGAGTCTTTGGCATCATTTTAAGATTATGAAGATAAGAAATAAAGGATTTATTCAAAGGCTGCTTTGGATGCCGTCTACCTCTCAGACTTCATATTTCGAGTTGATAAACTTGAGTTAGATTCAGTGAATGTAAAGTTCTGATTCTCCTTTTGGTTTAAGGCTGAGACTTTTCTTGTTAGTTTAACCTCAGTTGAAGCACTTCTGCTTATATTTTTACTTCATCCTCCTCTACTGGAGGACCTCAAACCAAAACAGATGCCAAAAAATGCTGCAAGTATTCTATAAAAACTATATTAGCTTATAAGAAGTGTAAAAAAATGATAAATAAGTGCCACATGAATTCTAAAAACCAGAATTCAAAAAGAAAGAAGCTGAAAAAAATCCAGAAATGCCCTAATTTTAAACAAACTAAATGAAAAAGTTTTTTTGAAGCTGAAAAAACAGCAAGTAAACTCAAAAAGGAGCTAAATAATGTCACAAAATGCAAAAAATCTAAAATGTTCTATTAGCTGAGGTGTATCATGGACTAAAAAAGATGAAATATTGTCCAAGAAAAAGTAAATTCCATAACATTTGTTTTACTTACCTAATCAATAACCTATAGCTAAAAAGAAACATTACATTTTAATACTTTTATTCATCATTACCTTCTAATTTCTTTAGAAATACTACTTCAGAATGCAGAAATATCTCTAAAACAGCAGAAAATGAAAATCAAAATAATGACAAACTTTCAGGGATGTAAAGGATAAAAAAGTTAATCTAGTACTGAAAATAACTAAAGTATTGGTTCAAAACCACAGACACAAACAAGATTTTGTTTGTAAAAAAGTAATTTTTGGTGAACACTGTCTGTCAGTTTCTCCTCCTGTTGAGTCCCTAATGTCTTAACATCTTATAGACACGTTTGTGTTTGTTACTTTAATTAAAAAGTACCAGTAATAAAAAAAAAGGTGTTTCTTTGTGAAAAGTAATTTTCCTTTATAGTTTTAGTATCCTAATAAATCAAAAATGTCCAGAATTGATTTATAGATAAGAACTGAACTGAAACATATCACCACAAAGTTATTCAATCTATTGATTTGTGAACTAGAATCATATCGACTTGTGAGAACGAAAGTACACAATCTTTTTTAGATTCATATTTTGTCTATAAATGTAAAACTAATGATGCTGGACAACGTTGGAGAAAACAAATGACAAGTTAACACGATGCTTAATTAGTTAAACCAAGAATAAAATCTAAAAAAAAGAGTTTCATGTGAGAAAAGCAGGTGAAGCGAAAGTTGAAATGATTGAAGACACATTTCCATCCAACAGAATTCCTTCCCTATAATGAAGTCAGCTTTTTACAGTCTTTTTAAGTACAATCTTTTTTATATATATATATAAAGTGCATTGGATTCTGTGTCCTGATTGGCTCATTTTCAATCAATCAAGGCGTCCAGTTTTCTACATTTTAACAAATCTTTGATCAGATCTTTGCTTTCCTTCTATAATCCTGGAAACTTGAACTTTCAGAGATTAAACAAAAGAGAAAAGTGTATAAAGTGTGAAGTGAGGAGTTTTAATTTAAAATCACAATTCAGATACGACTTATCGTGGGATGTTTTTTGTTAAACCAACACCGTACTATCGTACTATGATGATACGTATCGTGTGGGCGATAAAAAGCGTCTATCATGTCGTTTCTCTTCTATCGTTTTCCTCTGTTTATTTTTATTGCTAAACTTTAGAGGAAAAAAATGTGTTTTCCTATTAAGAAACTTGAAACTGTTGTGCACTTTAAAAAAATGCTTCTTATTTGTAACTATTTAGTTACAGGTTACTTAAGAAAAGTAAGTAAACATACTGGTATATCGTAATTTTTATCGTGATATATATCGTTGTTGTGGTATAACATAATCTGTATCATGATATACAATTTTTTCCATATCGTCCAGCACTACTGTACTATAGATCTGGGCAATATGATTAAAAAGATGATCGAAGGAAAGAAAAAGATAACTTTTTAATTAGTTTGTCTTCTTTTTGGAGGTAAAATTTGAAGAATCTATTTAAAAAAGGGGGATTTTTGACCATAAAAAAGCTGCATTTAAAGCATATTTTAAGAAAAAGAGTTGAATAAAAAGGAGTTTTAAGAGTTTTAAACCTAAAAAAAAAACATGTTAATATTTTTAAATTTGTAAAAGTTGGAGAAAATTCTGAAAGGAGAAATTCCAAATCTGGAAGACCGTTAGATTTTTTTATAACAGCAGCTCAGTGAAGCCCGAAATCCTCTTCAGATGTAGATTCATGTTGGTCTGATAAAATCTGTCTGCGCTCGCCAAAGCTCGAGTCCAGGACAGATTTTATCAGCTGGTTCGCTGCTGCTGCTGCTGCTGCAGAGCCCACCCGGAGTCCTGCTCTTCCTCAGGGCAAAGGTACTCGGGGTCAACAAATGTGTGTTGGGTCAAACAAGCAGGTTTAACACCTCGTCGGGGATTAGCAGGCTTTCTGAAAGAGCTGGAGGAAGTCCTCCTCGGCTCATATCTCTGCAGAGCTCAGTCAAGCATTGCAGGGATGCACAATCTTAACGCACACCTTAACAAACACACAACAATAACCAGGCCGTTCAGGGGTTGAGTGCTCAGATAAACCCTGCAGCAAAGCAGACGTCAGAGAGAACAGTAAAGGTAGCAGAAAGAACAGCTGGTTTTATTTTTATCAATGCTATGCAGCCAGAAAAAGATTTTCCTAAAGACATTTTGGAGGTTTTTAGGAGATAATGTGGGGAAATTCTTGTGAATTTTTAGTGACATTGTGGCAAATATTTATTTAACTCCCTTATTGTGAAAGAAAAATACAGGGTACCAGGTTATAAAATGATCTTGAACCACAAAGCAAAGAGACTAAATCATAAACACATATAAAAATATAAAATATAAAAAATATGAACAATTGTTTATTATTTTGTTGATATTTTATAGTTATATTTTGTGCTCAAACTAAACATTTTTCCCTATATTTACTCATATTTTTTCTTTACGTTTATTGTTTTGAGAGAAAAAAGGAACCAATAACTTTATTAATTAAAGAAAATGTTAAAGTCACATTAATTGTCACCTGTTTTTTCTTTCAGATTTATTTTGTTATTAGGGCTGTGAAAGTTAACATGAAAATAAATAAATAAATAAAACATTTAAAAAAAACACGTTAATATTAGTGAAGCTGTGAGATCAGTGCAATAAAATAAACTTTTATTAAATTAAAGGTATAATATGGAATTTGTTTGTAGTTTTTGGACAAAAGTGATTTTTTATTTTAATAAATAAGGCGGTAGATGAACGTCCAGAGCAGGACACCCACTATTTGGGGGCGGAGCCTAACAAAGCTGTCGGGTATAATAGAAATCCACCAACAAGGAAGTTGATCATAATTTTATTTTGGGATGGGGAACTACGTGAATTTTCATTTAAAAACATGTTGGTTAGTTTGTTGACAAATTTTATTCTTGCTGTTTTTATAAAATTACAACTAAAACTTTCATTCTATGTTGTAAAAACAGTTTGTTAAACATTTTTGGGGTTTTCATAGAAAAATAAATCCCATTTTTCCAGATGGAATTTTCTGTTTTTGCATGATTTTATTGTGTGAATATAACATGGAAAAATGAAGGTAGTGTCACATAGGTGAGTTTTGTGCTGATTAAAATTATACCAAATAAGCAAGTAGTCTTCCAAAATGAAAATACAGAGGTAAATTCAAAAGTATTTTAGACTCTAGTTCCAGAGGGTTCAAATTAAAACGCTCCAAATGTACAATTTTGTGTGTGATTTCATATTGTGATTATTTTCAGATAAGTTATAAGTGGTTGGCAAATATTGTAACTAAATAAATGAATTGTGATTAATCGCGGTTAATTTTTCTCCAGGTTTGCGATTAATTAGTTGTATTTTTTTAATCGCCCTAATTATTTTTTTTTTTCATAAAGTGGAAAAGAATAAAAGAAAAATGTCTTTTGGAGTGGGGTTTGTTCCTGCCGGTTTTCAGGTGTTCACAGGTGGAGGCGTGTCTTCCTCCTCTTCTGTATTTAGGGTGAACCGCCCGCCTCATTAAATATAACTAATATTTCATAAATAATTTGCTTTTTAGTGGTCCAAATGTAATATATGATCATATATATGGATATAGTTAACTCTGAAAAGCTTAGGAAAATCATGGCAGGGCCCCTTTAATAAAAATAAAAAGTTTTGAGAGCATTTTGACACCAGGTGTGTTGCGTTGGACTCTTGCTGAAGTTCACCTGTGCTGGGCGAAGGAGACCGAGAGGAGTCTGAAGGCTGCTCCAGAGAAAGACAAGACGGTGACGGGGGAGCGATGGCCTCCAGGTCGTCAAAGATGTGGGAGAGGCTGCAGCTGAACCCAGAGCAGTGAGACGAGGAGGAGGATGAATGTCCTGCATCAGTTATCGAGAAACATCAGCATTATTACAAATAAAAACAGAGAGATCTGTCTTTAGGAGGTAGTTTTGCAACATCAATTTAGTCCTTGTTATGTTTTTATAACCTAAGATTAATTTAGAACAATTATTAGTGAGATGAATGATGGTTTAATACAATTTAAAATATTCTAAAAAGTATTAATTATTTATAAACTTATTAAAAGTGATTTTTTTCCTTTACCCTAAGAGATAAAATCATGGGTAAGAGAGCCGTAGCAGACACAATATAATGCCATTTGATTGGATAGAATCTAGACCAATCACTGAGCTGTTTGATAAATTGAACTTATGAACCTAAAACCAAAGACTGGAGAAAGCGAGATGAGAGACAACACATCTAAGAACATGTGTTCCAAACACAAAAACATTTTTTGTAAGTAAATATTTTAATTTGCAAATTATTAGGTTTTATTCTTAAAACTTTACATTTTGTTTCCAATTTAAGACATTTTGATCTCAAAACTGGGACTTTTGTCTATCATGTGGTGACACAAAAGTTTTCCTGTTGCAGAGCCTGATGGGTAAACAGGATTTTCTGTTCAGTCTTGAAGTGACAGAGCATCCCCATATCATGACACTACCACCACATTTTGAAATGAATGTTTTTAGGTTCTTTCCTGAATCTGGATGAAATGATTTATTGATTTCTATTCCTACTATCCATCCAGATTGGTTTGTCAGAGGCAAGTTGATATTCAAATCAACCTCTACCGTCACAAAATTGTTTCAAAATGAGATCAGTCGATAATATTGAGACATGTCTGTTCTTGCAGAAGTAAAAAGTAAAGACATTACAAATGGATCAATAAAATATTAAGTTTGGATCAGTGAAGTATACCAACAAGGATTGTAAAGCGCAGGACTTCCACAGTTTCTTCCTCTCGATGCTTTGCCCCGCCCTCATAATTACTGGCCAATGACTGAGGAGATCTTATCTTATTGAGTTAAATACAGGTGTAGAAAATGTCCTTATGCTTGGATAAACTCTCCCTTCTCCTCCTGGATGTGGAGTGCTGCAGGACCTCCTGCTGCAGCTCCCACGGAGGTGATGGCTGTTCCCAGAGCTCCCTAACGTCAGAGCCGCACACCGGCGCCCGCCCCTCTTTCACTGCCTACCGGAGGCCCGCCCCTCTTTCGCCGCACGATGAATTCACTGCTCGCAGCCTGTCAAACATTAATCCTGCACAGATGCTGCTGGTTTATTTATTGTGAAGAGTTCCACAAAAACCTACAAAAAATGAAATCCTTTCAAGATTTTTTCATTACCGAGGCTTATGTCTTACTCGAGGTGTGTCTGGATGACAGCTGCTTCAGTTTGAAGACAATCTGAGTTGAAGGTTTTCCCTCACTAATCCGAGAGGTGGAAAGTCGAGAACCTTTTTAAATGATCGTCTTGACGAAAATAAGAAAAAGATGACAGTTCAGGACCAGAGCTGCTCCTGCTTGGGTCTTTCCTGGCGTATTGAACGAGCTCCGCCGGAGAACCCTATACTTAACACAACAAGATGGCGCTTGGAACGGACTAGAAGAGTGTTTTGGACGCGCAGTTTATACACGATAAAACTCTGCTTTTTACACCCGTCTTGGGACAACTTCAGACTATGATATTACAGACTAAACAGCCGTTTTCTGAGCGTATTTATCACAGTTCTCAGAGTCAGTGAATGCACCAGGACTGAAGTTACCACCCTCATCGATTTTGATTGGTCCTCGTGTTAGCCCCCCCCAACGCACCATAACGGGGCCAAAAGTTTTGTGACTGAAACTTTCAGATTCGGAAACGAAAAAATAAAAAGAGTTGAAACTGAAAAATCAGTTTTTAAATTGAAATTTTTAGTTTTGAAACCTAAAAAACAGAACATTTGAAGCTGAAAATAACTAAGTTTATTTTCGAATAGCAAAAAGTTTTGGACATGTATATATATTTTTTTGACTAAACATCAATATTTTTTTTCAATTTGATTTATTTGGGTTTCAAATAAAATTGGCCCCAATTTAGCTCCAAAGGCTTTGTTTACAAGCTTTGGTTTGTCCGGTTGACGGCAGTCTAAAAGCAAACCAAACATTAGATTCAGGACTCAGATCAATGGACTTTTCCAGTCGGAATACATCCTTAATAGCAGGATTTAACTGACAAACTAAAAGCCTCTCCAGCCTGACAATGGAAGACTCCCATCAAGAAGGTCTGGTTTGGTGTTAGCCTGGAAACAGACGTACAGTTCCAGAAGTTCCCCTCCTACAAACAAAGGGCAAAGGAAACTGCCCTTTGTAATTACCCCATGTAAGAGTTACTACTTTCATCGCTTCACAGCTCCTGGAGACAAACGGCCCGGCTAATGACGGCTGGTGGAATTCCGTCTGCTTTAAGAACCAGAGGATTAGCGGGTGAAACCATTTCACCGGGAGGTGTTTGGTCATCAACCTGAAAAGGCCTCGTTGAGGCTTTTCTCACATTAGAGATGCAGAACAGCTTGGCACCAACAAAGGGATAATATATACGGAGGCGCCAGAAGGAAAAAGCAAACTCAGCTCCTCGTGGACGAGTATGAATGTAAACACCTTCAAGTATGTGAACAACGGCGCGCACGCACCGCTGCACTATTGTGCACTTGAGCAGCTCGGCGCTCCGCTCGGAGAGACAATGGAAGGACTTGACTCGCCACTTCAAAGCATATTGCTGCTGTCAACCCGGGCTGTCATTCGGAGGCCATTGAGGCCACGCCGAGTTTTTCGGGGAGGTTAAGGGTAACGCTGGGGGGTCGGTGGGTTTGATTTGACAGAGCGAAGGGAGGACAACGCCTCCTCTGTGTGCCTGCGCTCCTCTTTTTTCTGCTGCCTGTGGCCTGGACCGGGCCAGGCCGGCCCAGGCCAGGCCTCATTGTCAGGGACAGTTGACCCCCAAAGCGATGATGCTGAAAACAGGCCAGTCTGAGGTCACTCTGTGACTGTAAGGGATCTGAGAAAACCATACGACAGGTCACCAGAGGGTGAGGAGACGAGGAGTTCCTGGAAATAGTTTCTGCTGCAGATGCTGCTTTATGGGAAAGACCTGTGTTCTTTCAAAATAAAACGCTTCTTCAGAATCATTATAAATACTACTTTTTGACAAAATTACAATGAAAGCAGGGTCTGAAATATATTTTTCTAAGTAACTAATAAAAAAAGGTGTTTTTAGTAGGGTTACGTTGATAAAATTGACCTGAATTTATCTAAGCTTAATAGATCAGTAATCGGTCCATAAAAGTAGAGATTGATCTAACGCATAATGCTTAAGTCTGCTAGCTTGATGCTAACGTATAATGGGATTTCCCATAGGACCAGACAGAAAATTTAGAGAGAGAGAGAGAAATTATTAGGGGTTCTGTGTCTTTCCGTGTCTCTCTGACCCAGTTTGAAGCCTTGCTGTCCCGCATCAGTCCGAGAAGCGAAAAATAAAAACTAGATTTTTTATTATTGTCCTGATGAAAAAAGGAAAAATATCATAAAGTTTAGGAGGACAACGATCGGATCGATCCTCCGTGTTGGATTTGGACTCCACCTGTTGATTAAGTCACTGAACACGTCACATATCCAAAGTTGAGTCCCTAAATGTTGACATGACGTCTTGTCCTCGCCAATGTTCAGGTTTTTTGGCTAAAACCCGAAAAGCTGCGTTAATGTCCTAACGTTTAGGAGGCCCGAGCAGGCTGCCTCCACAAGCCACTCTAGCTCTGTGTCTGGCCGCCAGCTCTACCCACTAATCCAGTCGCTAAAAAGACTGTGTCTGGTTCGTGGCCAGTACCGCATCTAGTACTGGTTCAGGTCCAGTACCCGGTCCCATAACAGGTTAGGGTACTGGAACCGATCCAGTACAGCGAAGCAGAGGGCACTGGTACCCAAACCTGGTACCGGCACCCTAAGCCGAAAGTGACCAAACATCAATTTGTGATGACTTGGGAGTGAGAATCTATTGGTTACATAATTCCATTATGGAGACACAAAACCGCTTTTCTCAGCGTCCAAACCAGCAGATTTAATTACAGTAATTTAAAGAATGAATCTCTGGAGCTCCAGTGTTAAAGGGTTAAATGTTTTTGTGTCTTCGGGTGAACTGACTCCTCAGCCGTCTGCATACTGCTGCAGCGGAACCCTTCTGTCGCTGATTTGACGATGACCAGAACTGACAGAAGGAACGTCTAAACTGAGACGGAACGTGTAAGAAACCAGAATCATTTTTCATTCTTTACACGCCGCCACACTGAGACTACACTGAACTTGAATTGCCTCCATCTGCGATAAAATAAATGAACTGGTGACACTTGCTCCGAGTCTGTTCAGAGGAGAACAGCATGCTCCAATACAGCCTGCCCCCCCGCGGTACAGCACCACGCTGAGAACAGTAGATGCCTCTTACAGACACGACCAAATCCCTGCACAATTTCCACATTGTTTGCTTTCTTTGCTGAAGTTCCTGGAGAAGTCAGATGTCAGTGGCCCTGTCCTTTATGCCCATTGGGAACGGTAAATTAGCTGCTGCTGGAAAGCCTGGAAGGTATTCTATTGTGGGGGTTCAGTCCAGCGCTGTGCCGCTAGCGAGCGCCGGTCAGTGTGGATTTATGACCATCGGCTACACGTTTCCCCCCAAAAGCTCAGAGAATAGTGAAAGCGCCGGGGTACCCGGGCTTGAGGGGCACGCCACACGAGGTGAGAACTCCATTGTTGGGGCCTCACGCCTTTTGTACGGGGAATCAAACGCTACCAGCTTTTCATCAAAAGCCCTCCTGATTTAAGGGGAAAGAGAAAAGCTTTCAGCGTTACTCCTAACGTGGTGGGGGGGGGAGTGGGAAAAACAAGCCGACGGCATAAAGTGATGATGGAAGGGGGGGTCTGAATGCAGCTTCGATATGACCTTTCCTCTTTGTCCAGAGTTTGGATATTCAACCATTTTCTTGGACAACCTGAGGGATGTGACGAGCTCGGTTCTCACCTCTGATGGGGGTGATGGGGGGCAGGACAGGCCAGCGGTGGGACCCCAGCCGGGACTCAGAAGGAGTAAAGTTCCTCTCCAGTCTGGAATGGGGAGTGGACCTCTGTGGGCTCAGGCAGGGGCCGGGGGAGGACGGGGTCGCACAGCCTCCAGGAGACGCTTCTGCAGGTGTATCTGTGTGGACGTCTGCTTCTTCAGAGCTCCTGGTGCTCGAATGAGGTCCTTCTCCAGGGGAATGGATCCTCTGCCTTTGGACCGGGGAGGGCGGTTCTGGTCGAGAAAGGACAGACTCGGCGAGCGGAGTGGGGGCAGCAGAGGGGCTGTGAAGGGACTGACGATGGTTTGATACTGTTGGAGGGTCGGAGGTCGGAGAAACCTGCTTCACTCGCTGATCTGAGGAGAAACTATCGACGTCTTCTGGATCCGAATCCATGAAATCTGAAGTAAAAAGACAAGAAATGTCAGAAGAAAACCTCAATGTACCCAGAAAGCAACTAATTTAAATATAAGCTTATAAAAACTATCAAAGTTATAATCAGGGCAAGTGTTCACTTGTGGCATTGAGACCTCCGATGAAAATTGTGTTTTTAGCTTGTTCTCGGGCCATTTTTCGGATGATGGAGGACATATATAAAGAATAATAATGTCTAAATTGCATTTCTGAGTATTTCTTTACTCAAATCACTATGAATCAGGAGCAAACGAATAAATGTGGTCTTAAAAAGATTGTATTTATTGCGTAGAAAATATGCTGGGCAGGCCACAAGCTTGTACAAATTGTTCAAAGGCAATGCATTGTGGTCTATATCAGGGGTCTGCAAACTACGGCCCGTGGGCCGGATCCGGCCCTCCTCTACATTTGGCCCAGCCGCCAAACTGTTTTGGCTAAATTAGACATTTTTTCCATTTTTTAGGCTAATTTAGCATTTTGCTAATATTTCAGCTACATGCTAGCTGCTTTGGCTAATTTAGGCTTTTTTCAGTTTTTTTAGGCTAATTTGGAGTTTAGCTAGGATTTTAGCTTTATGCTAGCTGTTTTGGCTAAATTAGACCCTTTTTGAGTTTTTTTAGGCGAATTTGGCATTTAGCTAATGTTTCAACTACATGCTAGCTGTTTGGCTAATTTAGGCTTTTTACTGTTTTTTTAGGCGTTTAGCTAATATTTTAGCTTTATGCTAGCTGTTTTGGCCAAATTAGACATTTTTCCATAGGCTAATTTGGCATTTAGCTAATATTCCAGCTACACTGTAGCTGTTTTGGCTAATTTAGATTTTTCTGAGAATTTGGCACTTCACTAATATTTTAGTTAGCTTTCAATTTCCGTGTTTTTTGCTATCAATTTAAGCATGTGTTTCCATTACACATGTGCTCAAAACTTTATTGAAATTCTAGAAAAGTCAAAAAAACACAATTTTGCAATTAAAGTTTCTATTAAATCATAACTGTGGATAAACAAAAACAACTCATGCAATAAGTCATTCAAAAACATGGATGTGAACAATTCTTTAAATTTATAGCAAATAAATTAAAATTTCTGCGACAACACTAACGCTCATCATCATCTATCAAAGGAGACGTCGGCGTCTTATTCAGGCCATGGAGCAGCGAACTATGTGGGAGTGGCTATGGATGAAGAGATTTTAGGAAATGGTGGTTGGTGATTGTGGATCCAACAGTTCCACATGACACACTCAACTTTTGATGAGCTGTGATGCTGTGGCTGCATGTTACTCATTTAATCTTTAAAAGTAATTTCGTAGCAGTTTTGAGAAATTATGTCAGTTTCGATACCCTTCAAAACCACCTCTTCCAAATGCCAACATTTTTTCGAAATTGTTATGTTTCTATTAGACATATTTATTACCACAAATCCAACTTCCGCAATTTCATGGTCAATGGAAACACAGCTACTGTATTTTCCTGAGTTTAGGTGGCAGTATTTTTAGTAGTTTAGTCCATAGTTTAGCCAGACTTATACTCAGAAGTGACTCATTTCTGTGTGTGTGGTTTTTTTTTAAACATAAATAGATTGAAACATTTGTTATTTTCCCCAAACAACCAGTTGCACTTTAGCTGTTATTTACGCTAACAACCACTAGAGGGCGGTGTATTTGTATCAGTTTTTGCTATAGGAGAATCTGAATTTTTTCGTCTTAAACATTGATATTTTTTCTCATTTGCATTAAAACATTATTGTTCTTGTTTTATTTTTGCGCCCTGGATTTTAGAGCCTATTTGGACCCTATCCTCGCTACTTAATTTTTCTTTAAAATGCATATATGACATCACAGATTTCGTGAAGTAAAAACCTAGTAAATATGAACATTTGACAAAAACAATTTATAAATTCACTTTGTTCTAATGATGAAAAGTTGGATGTTTTATTTTAAAAAATAAAATCAATTACAAGTAAAATTTTCACATGAAAAATCGTTCAAACGCATTACATTCTGGTCTATATTTGCTAATCTAGTAGCATCAATGCATGCTAGTTTTTTGCAGGGACTTCTGGGAGATTTCTGGCGTACTTAATTTAGAATTATAGATTTAGACAGCTGCACTAAATAGTGAGCAGTGAAGGAATTCAGCCGGGTGTCCTGTCTTTTCCAGGTGTGTCAGTGACTGGGTGAGAGTTTACCAGAAGTGTTTCGGCTGTTTCTGCTGCTGCAGAGGTCAGTGCTGCGGCTGAACAAGCTGGAGAGTGGACGGCTGGACAGGGAGAAAGACCCCTGAGAGAGGGAGGACGGGGACATGCAGCACATCAGTCCTGCGGGTCCCAAGCTGAGCTCAGAGTCCGGTTTCACCGGAGTGGGCTGTAGAACCTCCTCCTTCAGAGATTCATCCGTTCTTCGTGGAGAACAGGAGCAAGAAGGATGGAAGGAGACTGGAGTAGGAATGGAGTTGCCAGAGTCAGGAGGAGGTGTGGTTTTATGGGGAGGAGTTGAATGAAAGCGGGACGGAGGTGGAGTAGCAGGAGTTTGGACACGGACGCCCTCAGAAGAACGTTCTCCTTCAGGCAGAAAAGGGCCGTCTGCAGCCGTCTGTCCTCTGACGTCTTTGGTCTGAAAGTGTCCTAAAAGAAGACAAAAAGAAACAAAAAACTCCATCACTACAGAAACAAAGATGCATTTTGAGCTTCCAAAATGTGCCAATGATATGTTCATTCCCTCTTCCGTCCCTCGTTTCCCTGCTGAGCAGGCTAACAAAAGCAGCGAGATGTTGGCCCCGCTGCAGCTGTGCGTTTCCCAACTCCACATTCACTAAAGCAAACCTAAAGGAGTCAAAGATGTTCTGATGGAGTGGAAGCTTTTTCTTTCTTATTTGTCACTTTTAAATGACTTAGATCACAACATAAATGTCAGAATTTACTGGAGTCAAAACAAATACTGTTTTCTGATGAGGATGGACAATAGACAGAAGAAGCTGTTCAAACCTGTTCAGCTTTTCATGAATGATCTGCTATTAATGTGGGGTTTTTTCAGGAAAGTTGAGCTCTGTTACACTATGCAGACCTGATTCGTGTGACGTGATAAATGAAGGAAAGACTGCCTGACAAAGTGAAACTAAAACATCTGCTTCCATGTAAAAAAAATGGAAGAACAAACAAGAATCTGTGAGGATGAAGACAGAAACTCTGTGCAAGAGTTGGTGTTGGTACAGACTTACAGTGGGGCAAAAACGTAGTTAGTCTTGAAATTTTCATCACCTCAACTTTGAGAGACAAAATTAGTAAATAAAATCCAGAAAATTATATTGTCGGATTTTTTTAAAGAATTTGTTTGCAAATTATGGTGGAAAATAAGTATTTGGCCAATAGCAAAAGTTCATCTCAATACTTACACACCTGATACAGGCCTGAAACAGGACGCGGTACAGTAAGCAGTACGGGTCGCGGTACAGGACACGGTACAAGATACGGTTTAGGATGTGGTACAGGGCTGGTGCAGGATGCGGAACAGAAAGCAGAACTGGTATTGAGATGGGGTACCGGTACCAGTCCGGTCTGGATCCCGGAACCGGTCTGTGTCCCGAGGGTTGGGGACCCCTGATTAGCATCTGTTGCCCGGTACCAAGCGTCCCTCGGACCGGTACTGGTTCGCAGTCCAGAGGTTGAGGATTTAATGGGAACAACCAGCACGTCAGAAAACGACGAGTTCTGGACACTCAAAACGTCAAGAGCTGATACGTAGAGGGCCTCAGCCAAATGTTCTTATATGATGAGTTATGACTAAAAATGTAGCTGCTCCTCTCTACGACCCTCCTTAAAGACCTGCAACACCTGTACGGGTCTAACCCCCAAAATCAGGTTTTAAGTCGCCCAGTTTCTGCAGTGAATGATGTAAGACCAACAAAAAAAATGTGCGAAGGGGAAAATGTTGTTTGAGTAAGCAAGTTTCCTCCTTTTTAGCATAAATTGTAGATTAAACTAGAAAACAAAGTAATTTCCTTTCACTCCATCAAGTCCACGCCGATTCACTCGTTACCTCCCCTGAACCCTCCTGCAGGAGTGTTGGGCCGACTGCTCTCGCTTCCTCCAGCACATTTCTGCACTGACTCCTTTAACAAAACCCTGCTGTCCCCATCTGTTACACACACATGTACTTGAATGTGTGTGTGTACTTGTGTGCATATGAATGACATGTGTCAGAGTGCACAGCCCTGCAAAGGGCGCAGCATGTCTCTGCAGGGAGGAGGGTCAGGGATGATTGTGAGGGGAGCCCAACGCCATATGGCGGAATAATTAGAAAGAGACTTCTGTGCTGAGAAATGTTCCCTTGTGGAAGGCGGCGTCCTGCTGTGCAGCCGAGCTGAGGCTGTAAGGAGATGCCTTCACAGCAGATGTGTGTTCTAGACTACCAGCAGGGCAGCGCTCTTCCTCATGAACGTTCACTCAAACTGGGACTCAGAGGAGCTCGCCTTCGGGACTTTGGGTCTTCGTGGTCTCCTCCTCGGATGGGAGCTCCTGCATGGACATGGAGTTCAGGAAATGCAGAGGATGGAGGTCTTCTTCAGGAGGAAGCCTCATGTGAGACAGGAACCGTGGACACATGGAGGGACGCTTCAGAGAACCGACACGGACCTGGGAAAAAAAATTAAAGTATAACTTCCTCCCATAAATGTTATGTGTAAGAAAAGGCTAAATGTGCAGCGATGTAATAATAGGTTTTTAATTAAAAAAAATTCAAAATAAAAGATAAAACTTAAGGATTCTGGTCATAAGTGTCCAAATTTCTACAGTCAGTAAATGCACCAACCCTGAAGCTCTCAGGTAAGCCCCGCCCCCACACCCTAAAAAGGGCCCAAAATGTAAAATATTTTGAGTTTTGAAACTTAAAAACAGAAAATTTGAAACAGAAAAAAAATCAAGTTTATATTCGACTTGCATAAATCATCATATTCAAAGTCTGTTTTTGATTTTATTTATTTTAATTGTTCAACAACAGTTTTTCAGCTTTCATTTCAACTTGTTAGATTTCAAGATTTCCAAAACCTTTGGCCCAAATTTGGCATTAAAATAAACCATCTCTTAGTTCATTTAAATGTAACATAAAAAAAAAAAATACTTAAAAGAAAATGGGATTTAATAAAATGATTATGATCAAAATCACAATATGTAAAAAATATATTATAATAGAACAAAATTATAAGAGAAAAACTTTAAAATAAAACATAAATGTTAAAATAACAGGAAAAGACAGAAGAGTGTATAAAGAAAGTGTTTTTTACTTATTCAATTCATAAAGAATAGAGCAGAAGTGACAGTTTGAAGGATATAAATGAATATATTCAAATAAAAGTGCTTTATAATACTTATTATGAAATAACTCACGTTTCTTAATAGTAAAGAAGATAAAAAACATATGTAATAAATAATAGTACTTTGCTTTATTTAAGAGAACTTTTTAGATAAATATTTAAAAAGGTAAAAGTTTGAAGCTTCATGTTAAAAAGAAAGGATGCTGTAACCACTGCCCCCTAGTGTTGACTGAACAGAAGAGCACCCTCTCCTCTGACTGTTTCCCTCTGGTGGAAATGAAAAGGAGGCAAAGGTTTGTTGAAAAGCAGCTAAAACATATCCAGGTTTAGAGACAAAAGGGGATAAATATTGAAAATGGAAAGCCGGCTGAGGCTCCGCCTCCATGTGACTCATTCACTGTGGCCTTCAGAGCAAACAGACTTCTGTTTGAACTGCATTCGCCTCAAAACAAAGTTCAGCTCGGCGCCCTTTCATCACACGACGGCACGCAGAAGATGTACGGATGCAACACGAGGACGAACACAAAGCTTCAGACAGCCGGGGGAGGGGGGGGGTCTGTCTGTCAAAGGAGGATCAGCTCTAAGTCCCTCCACCATCGCCACAGTCCCTTTTTTTCCAGATCTGGAGGCTTTAAAGATTTGCATTCTCATAATGTAAAAAGGGGAAAGTTGCGGTAGAACGAGAGGTGGGGGGGGCTCCTCTTTTTCCTCCCCTGCTGCCTCCTCCTCATCATCACCTGTCACTCGGACTGAAAGGGAGGCAGGAGAAGGCTTTGTGGGGCTAAAACTCTGTAGAAAAGAAAAGTTCGCTCAAGCAAAAAAAATGAAGATAATAGACACTCAAAGTCGTGGAGGTGGACTCTGGTAAACGGGGGGGAGCGTTCGTCACCTTTAGGTACAGTTTGATCCCAGACAATAGAAGTACAGCAGTTTTAACCTCAGATTTCAATACTCTCTTGATAAAAAAAATCACAAAGCAAACCATCAACTAAATAGTTGTGTATATATTAATAAAATAAAAAATACTAATACTGCTCGTTATTTTAAATGCACCACTAATGTTAGCTTGGGGTTGTAACAGACTGTAAGCTAGCGGGAGAGAGTGTAAACAACGGGATGATTAGCATAAACTTACTTCCAAACCAAGAGTCCGGCTCACAACTTAGAAGTAAATTTCTGATGAACTCCAGCCACTCTGCAGAAACTATGTTCTAGAAAACGACAAAGATTTTGGCTAAAATCGGCAAAATCATGATTAAAAGACCACTAGGATGACACATCCTCAAGTTGTCACATATTGACGTTTGGTAAAGACCGGTCCGCGTCAAAAATTTACGTTTTGGGTGTCCACAGCACATTAAAAATAGCCGAATTTGATACGGCCCAGCTCCCCAACCTCCGGGCCACAAACTGCTCTGGTACCGGGACGTGGACCACATCGGTACCCTAACCAGGTACTGGACGTGCGCAGTACTGGGCGCGAAACTGGTACTGGTTTAGGTACCCTAATCCCCGAATCCTAACATGGATATGCACAGTACTGGATGCAGACTGGAACTGATACCGTTAACTGGAACCGCATGGTCGTGGACAGTACCAGAGCTGCGTGTTCACCACCAGACATGGTACTGGTTTGCAGACAGGTTAGGGTTAGGGTACCGGAAGCGGCAAAACGTCTGGACTCCTGATTTAATTGGAACAGCTAGCACGTAAATTTTGGACGCTGCACTTCTCCCAACCTCCAGGCTGCAAACCGGTCTGGTACCAGGAGGCGGACTTCACCAGGTACTGGCGGCGCACAGTAACCAGAACCGATACACCGAATTAGGGTACCCTAACCTTAACCCGGTACTGGACACGCACTGTACCGGATGCAAACCAGTACCTCAAACTGGAAACGCATGGTACTGGTTTGAGGACCATCTTCGGGTTAGTTCTGGTACCCTAACCCAAACATTAACCCAGTAATGGACGCGCACAGTACTAGATGCGAACCGGAACCGATACACCAGTTTAGGGTACCAGAAATGGCCGGTACCCTAACCCTAACCCTAACCCTAACCTTAAAAGGAACCATTACCGCAAACTGGAACCACATGGTACCGGGCAGTACTGGAGCTGTGTGTTCACTACCAGATGTGGTACTGGTTTGCGGATCTGGTTAGGGTATCGGAAGCGGCCGGTACTGTGTCCGACAAAACGCCTGGACCCCTGATTCAATTGGAACAGCCAGCAAGTCAAAAAGTGATGCAAAGAGGTCCTTATAACCATGTGACAATATGTGACGACTTGGGAATGAGAACGATTTTATAAAAGATAAAAATATAGTTGGAGTTCAGTCTATCTAAAAGAAAAATGACTATTTTATGCTTTTTTTTTCTCTAACAACATTAAAAAAAAACACCAAGAATGGAGATATAGAATCATAATCAGAGGGATGTTTTCTAAAAGAGTTGAGCTCTGTTTGACCAGAACAGATGAACACTTGCTGTCAGATGTCACACAACCAGGCCTGCCAGCAGTGACACTAGAAAGGTCTGCAATTTCTGCAGACACCCAAACCACTGGCCCCCCTGGGCTCTGTTGGGACCCCCCCCCCAGGAAACAGGCTGACCTCCTGGCGTCAGGCAGCCCACACGCTGTCCTCACACAGCCAGACCTGTCTAATGTCATTACGGGCCTGTTTGTGGTCAACAGCTCCGTGATTGAGATGTACAACAAGTGCTGCTCCATGAATGTAGGAAGTCTATTAGTTAGTCCCAGATGGCCCGTGGAGGGACAGCCTTGCGTGCGCTCCTTCAACCCCCTCCGCCCCCTCACCTCTAAAACACACGCAAGCCCACTAGTATGCATAAGCAGTGATGCAGGCACACATGCACACGCTTAATTACTGTGCCTCTGAGTGAACCCTGTGACAGGCAGATGAATACGAGCAGAGACAGAAGTGTGTCTATGTCCCCGAGCCCACAGGAACAGAGAATTCTTCACAAGAAAGCCAGGCTCACGGCCTAACAAGGTTAAACCCCTGAAAAAGAGTGACTCTTTAAATCATGGAGATTTCTGTTTAGCGGGGTGTAATTAGCTTTGCTGCAGGGGAGGAGACGGGACCGGGATGCTGGCGAGAGGCAGCGCGGGGGGACCGCGACAGTGGGGCGCATTGTGGAGTCCGGAGGATTCGGGGAAGTAAATCTGATTATCAGCTCGTGTCAGCAGCCAGGCTCAGATGCAGCTTAGCATTCAGAGTAACTTTTTTTTAAACTTTCGATTGTTGGACAATGACCCGGCTTTGCAGGCGCTGGCGGCCGCAAACGGCCACACAGCTCAACGCAGCACGAAGACGCCACTGTGATGCAGATTCACCCGCGGGGACCGAGCAGCGCCACAAACGCAGACAAGATCAACATCGTTTATCAAGACGTTCTACTAAAGTTCCCCAAAGTCTTTTAAAGAATGTTTTCTGTGGGACGCTCCGAGGTCATTTTTAATTCCAAAATAAGTCAAGGTCAAAGCGGGGGTGTCTGAGCAGGACTGGACATTACCATTTACTTTCATATTAAATTAACTTATAAGTTCAAAATTCAACTTTTTCTTAGTTTTTAACATTAAAAATGATTAAAGTTACACCTATTTTTCCTATTTAAATCAGCAGATATAAAAAATTGTTTTCAGCACCAAACAAAAGTGGGTTTGACATCGGGAAAAAAATGAAACACGCCTAAAATTTGCCTATTTATTTGTTTTTATTGATAAAATGAATGCAAATCCCACCTTTTATCAGTTTAAATCAATGGATAAACAATTTGCCTACCAGACAAAAGTTTATTTAAAAATATAAAGAAATGAAACAATCATATTGTAAAATCAAGTTTTTTTTTCTTTTAAGTTCAAAATGTGCCTATTTGTTAGTTTTTAATGTGAAGAATATTTCAAGTTTAGCCTTTTTTTCCAAGTTTAAGTCATTAAATATGAGAAACTGTTTTCACAACCAAAGAAAAGTTTATTTGAAAATGAAAAAAAACAGAATTCCATAATTTAAATTATTTTTTTTCTTCCCGTTTTTTTAACATACAT
>NC_050534.1:18830445-18851876 GCF_002922805.2 Oryzias melastigma | reverse complement strand
TTTAATCCATCTTTTTCCTCAGTTTAAATCAATAGATATGATCAACTGTTTTCAAAACTCAGCAAAAAGTGGTTTGAAAAGAAAAGTTAAACGATCTAATCCTAAGGTGTAAAGTATTTCTATATCTTTTTGTACAAAATTCACTTATTTTTTATTTTAAGAATAATGCGTTCTCTTTTTTCCAGTTTACAACAATAGATGTGAGAAATTGTTGTCATAAACAAACAAAAGTTGGTTTGAAAATGTAAACAAAAATTAAACAATCAAATTGTATAATCTTCTTGTTCAAAAACTGCTTTTTAGTTCATTTTTACGTGTTATCAATAAGGCAAGTTCCATTTTTTCAGTTTAAATAAATAGATGTGAGAAAATGTTTTCATATCCAACCAAAAGTTAGTTTGAAAATACAAAACAAAAGATCAAATTCTAAAATTTGAAGTCTTTTTATTAATATTACTTCTATGTAAAAAAAAAAAAAAAAAAGCTTTTTTGTTAGTGCTAATGCTAAACATTTTATCAGTTTAATCCTAACAAACACACAACTAACACAAATTGGTTTGAAAGTGAAAAACAAAAAAAAAAGGATTTGATCAAATCAAAACAAGCTTGGCAATCAGAGATAGAGCAGAGTCAGAAACAGAAGATCAGATCCAGATAGAAACGCTCGGCATTGCAGGCAGAGTGGCACAAACAATACTTTGCCGTGAGTGAGGCTCTGAGCAGTGCTTAAATGTCCCTGTAGGAGATTGACAATGAGAGTCAGCTGAGCGGCATCTGGGGAGTGTGCGCTGGGGTTGCTGGGAGATGTAGTGTCTTCAGTACTCTGGAGATGGTTCCCGCCGGTGATCAGAGAGGGAAACAGAGCTCTGACTGCTGACAACACACTTATATTACGGAGTAACTTATAGTCTGACAAATATGTTTTTTATAGAAATAAAAGTAACTTAAAAGTAATACAGGAGTGAGGTAACATATTACCATTCTCACTTTGCACAGTGAAAGTAATCCCTTACTTTAAAGTAAACTGTATTACAGTTTAGAGACAGGACTTTCAGGGTCGGGCAGCTTCAGTCTCAGCAGGTCACACTCTGTTTGGGCACCTGTGCATTCTGACCTGCGGCGATACGCTGCAGCTCGTGTCCCAGGTGATATGCAGCTTGTTGGGTCAACAGGCCGCCTGTTTGAACAGCGGCACCCTGGCTGTAAAAGCTGCCCCCTCACAATGCTCCCCTGATTTATTCTGCAAGCGCAGGAGCGCCGCAGCAGAAGTGGGGAACCTCGGCTGAAGGCGGTTCTTGCAGTCGAGGATGTAAATGAGGCTGGAGGAACCGGCGTGCCTCTTTGTCTGCCAACTTCACTTGTTTGTTTAACCAGAGGCCAAGACAGGAAGCCGGCCCACGCAACTCTGACGTCTCCATGGCAACGCCAATGTTAATTGTGGCACATCCACTCCCAGGCTCCTTTCAGCAAAGGAGAGAGGTGGGTACTTGTGAAGAAAGAAAGAAGAAGAGAGGTGTGTGTGTGCGATTGTATTTTTTGTGCTGCTTGTTGCAGCAAAGATGGGAAAGTGTGGTTAAAGTTGTAGAAAGCCTGATTAAATTAGACATTTAAAAAGTCAGCTGTTCAGTAGAAACTTAAAATCCATGAACAATCATCTGTCAGATAGACCAAACAGAGCTTCAGTTCTGCAACTTTTTTTTTACAATTTATACCTTTATTAAAGCTTACCAAAATATGAGCTAAATGCCAAATTAGCCAAAAGACTGGAAAAACAGATAGTATAACGCTAAAATATTAGCTAAACTCTAAATTTGTTAAAAGAACTTTAAAAAAAGTCAAAGGCTATGTCCGAATTCCTTCCCTACTCACTGTATAGTGCGTTGGCCATTTTCTAGTCCAGGGCACTATATAGTTTTTAGTAGTTAGGGATTAGGGTGGGAATTCAGACATAGTGTAATTTTGACAAAACAGCTAGCGTAATGCTAAAATATTTGCTAAACACCATATTAGCCTAAAAAATTGGAAAAATGTCTAAATTATCCAAAAGCTGCTAGCATAGTGCTAAAATATTAGCTAGGCTTCATATTAGCCAAAAAACTGGAAAAATGTCTAAATTAGCCAAAACCAGCATAATGGTGAAAATATTAGCTAAGCTCCACGGGGCGGCTGTGGTCAATTCCTAATCTGAAGATTATGGGTTTGAATTCCGCTTTTCGCACCCATGTTTCAAAGTGTACTTGGGCAAGAGACTGAACCCCAAAATGCCTCTGGTGGAAAGTTGGCGCCAGTTTTTGGCAGCGGAACAACCACCAGTGTGTGAATGTGTGTGTAAATGATCTGTCACTGTAAAGCGCTTTGAGCCTTCAAGGAAAGTAGAAAAGCGCTACACATGTATACGCCATTTACCATTTTAGCCTAAAAAACTGGAAAAAAAGTCTAAATTAGCCAAAACAGCTAGCATGTTGCTAAATTATTAGCTAAACTCCATATTAGCCCACAAAAAAAAACTGGAAAAATGTCTAAATTAGCTAAAAACAGCTAGCATGTTGCTAAACTAAAAGGCACATTCCAAATTACCCAACAAAACCAAGTAGTTGTTGAACACTAAAGCTTGAATTGTGTCTTTAGCTAAAAGTTTGCAGAAGTTCACAAGTTTCAAAGTGCACAAAGTTATTTAAGGATTTGAGCAATATCTCATTCATTTCCTAAAGGCATGTTTAAAGTTAATATTTCAAAAACTATAAAGTTATGAATACCAAAAGCAAGCAATAATGTCCTGAGTAAGATGAAAGTTTTCAGACCAAGATTGCTGAAGTTGCTGAAACTGTGATAGGTAAGATTCCCATCACTGCTCAAAAGACGCTTTATTTTTATTCATCAGATTTAGTGTTGGACACTCACAGAGGTGTGGTGGACCTCTCTGTCCCACAGGACGGCTTTGCTGACAAAAGTCACGTACATGGGTTCCTGCAAAAAGAAAAACATTTTTCAATGAACCGTTCCTGACAAGGTGGTCTGTTTCTCAAAGACTAGAAACATCATTAACTGGATGGACAAACAAAACTGAGGACTCAAATGACGTCCCTTCTCCCACAATGCACCTTCCACATCTGCTAAATGTCGGAATCCCACTCCCAGCAGTGTGGCGGTCTTATGGTAGGGGTGTCGGGCTGTGACCTCCGGATGGACGCTGTGTGTTAACTCATCAATCAAGGGAGGGCACATCAGAGGCAGAGTCCGATCAGCTCATCCATCTCTCTTTGCAGAAACTCTGACTCAGCTGGAGTGGATCCACTGCGGGGAGCACGTCTTTCACGCGCTGTAACCCCGCAGCAGAGCGGGCGACAGGGGCCAAGAGGGGTCTCCAAAGTGGAGGGGACAATGGACCTGTGCATTTGGCTAGCCTATGGAGTGTGCCGATGGGAGCTCCCTGCCAGTTTGTGCCACTCTTAAACTCCTTCAGTCCCACACTGAGAGGCTAGAGGGCAGCGTCGGGTCTGGCCACCTCAATGCTTTTGTCTGGAGGCTTTAATTAAACCGTAGATTTTGTGCAAAACAAAGGACATCATGTATGATTATACACATTATTCCAGAGAAGCAGAAAGCTCTTCATCCTTAATAGAAGCCTTAATTGCAGCTCAATAATGAACTTCAGCGAACAACAACCGGTTCCTCCGTGAATCGTGGGCGCTCGCCGCCCCGTAACCATAATGTCACTAATTACGCTGAATGCAAAATCAAGTACATTTTCTGACAGGAGAGGCTGGAGTGGTTGGGGGCTGGGTCACGCTTGCCACTAAAATGTGGAGAAGGCCATTTGAAACAGACAATGAAATGGCAGAAATATTCAATCAGGCAAGTTAAGAATATTTAACCATGTAAATAAATAAATTAGCATCTATAGCTGCGTTCACATGTGTAAAATGTCTTTAATCTGCGTACATGGGGCCTGAAAATATTTACCCGAAAATAAGAAATGTTTACATCCGCTAAACATTCGATTTGAGTAGCAGTAGCGGAATTCTGTTGTAAACAACATGGCTGCTGTAACTCAAAGCACAATCTTCTGAACGTGCTTTGGTTTTTGATTTGAAAGTGACTATTTCCACATAATTTTCTAAACTGTACTGAACTTTCTTTTGCCACACGGACTCAGAGGAAGGGTTAGGTACTTTGTACGTGACCAAAAACATTTAGCCTTAGATGTATTTGAAATACACGCAAGCAATGGTCTGAACACACTCAAGCGGACCCTGGTCCAGTACCAGGAACCGCTCTCTGACTCATCTTTTGAGGTGGTCGCGTGTGATGAGGAAACACCTAATGACGTCATCACTGCTTCATTTGTAAAAGTTGGGAAAAAAATGTAAAAAATATTATTTAAATAGTAATTTGAAAAACTTTTTGACATAAAGATCTACAAAGTGCAAATAAACTTTATTTTCAGAGTTTTTTTTAGCACACAGACTATAAAACACTTAAGCTAATGACATTTAGCACCTGTTAGCACGTTTGAATCTTCAGCCGTCAGTAACTCGATTTTCCGTTTGATGTCATCATTTGACCCATGAGAAGAACATCCCATAACCCCGTGTAAGGTCTGTCTAAAGTGATTGCTGCTTCTCCCTTCCTTGTGCGATTCAGAAGATGAGATTAGGGAGATTCCTGGCAGATGGGATTTCCACTGTTCTTGTGCTGACAGCGCAGACCCCCCCCAAACCACCTTGAGGTTCTTCCTGTCACCATCAGCCACGCTGTGGGGGCGGGCAGGAAACCCTGTGCTGTCAGCGTGAGCCAGCAGGGGGAAATGTGTTCAAATATGGTCACCCTTATCAATAATGAGTAGGTGGAAGAGGGCAGATCAAATTACCAATTTGGAACTAATCACCAAAGTGGTGGCTGCTCTTTGCTTGATCCACTCCGCTTTGTCCTGTGCGGTGATTCCTGCGGCCATCTGTCCGTCTTTCTCAGGGGACTCCGTCCTTTTCTCCCGAGCGCCACACGGTATGTTTTATTAAGTCTGTTTCACCTCATTACACCCCGTCTGTGAGTCAACGCGCATTGATAGGCATTTAATCAAGGTTTAATGAAGGGAGTGCGCAGGGAGCTCAGCACCACAAACCATGACTACACAAATGCTTCCATGTGGGCTGAAAATAGAGGCAAGATTTAACTTTAATGAATTGTGAGGATTATATCCTAAACAGAAAAGTAAGAGTTTAAACAGCACAAAATTGCAGTGCCAACGCTAGTCAACTTTTGGATCTGAGATGCCCTAGAAATGAACTTTCAGTGCCAAGTAAGTCTTTGTTGTGTTATTGTAAGTCTTTGCAACTTGTATTCTAATTTTGGGTAACATATAAATCAGACAGCATTGAAAAGTCACAAAACATAAAGTACAATTCTGTGCAGCACATAAACAACCATCAAAAAGTTGTTTCATGTCTTAGAGTGTAGTCGCACTGAGTCCATTTAATTTGGTCCGGACCGAGTCCTGAACCTTAAGTTTGGTTTTTATTCAGACTGTTGTAGACCGGACATTTCTGTTTTAAACTAAAGCTTGTAAACAAAACCACGTGACCAAAGATCTCTTCAGTCATTGGCCTGGAACTACATGTGTGTGTGTGTGTGTGTGTGGGTGTGCAAACCAACAAGAGAAAGAATAATGGAAGTCCTGTGCTTCGCAATCCTTGTCGGGATGGTTCACTTATTCAAAGTTTACATTTTGCTGATCAATTTTAAACGTCTGTATCAGCGTCAGGTAGAACACTATTCCTTGCTGCTTTGGGGATGGCTAAGAAGGTACAAGTGTTTGTGACAGATAGATTGTCAGGAAAACGGTGTGAGAATGCTATTTTTTGGGGTTCAGACGACCCCACCCTCAGATTGAAATCTTATCCCTCACATGACAAAAGTGAACAACGGGGGACAGGATTTCATGTCTGCACTGGACAGCAGTGAAAATCAAAAATCCTAGGAAAAAAAAACTCAGTGCACTGACCCCACTCCAACATCAACGTACCTAGGATAGCACAAGGGTTAAAAGATTTTTTAAGGGGTTTCAATGAGTTGCTGTGTCTCCTTATTGCTGCGCTACCGTGTTTACGTCCCATCATACCCAGCTAAGGCAGGCGTTTTGGTTCAGTTGTTCCACTCCAACCACTGAGTCTATTCATATTGAGGAAACTCAGAGCGAATCAGAGCTCTGTCTTAATTGGAAACCAACCCAGACCACCTGGAATGATGGATCAGAGAGTGATTCCTGGTACCAGACCAGGGTCCGGTTGGGTGTATTCAGACTGAAACTTTGTTCTGAATTATCAGGGGAAACCAACTCTGGTTCATTTTAAACAAACCAAACGTGTTTGTCTGAATACACCCTTAGTCACAGTTGCCCTTATGAGTGCATATGGACCGTCTGCGAACCAAAAATGGGTAAACGTGTACGGGACACACAGGTTGTTGTTCATCTTTCTGCTTATCCCATGGGGGTCGCCACAGTGAATCATCTTTCACTGATTCGCACAGGTGGTTTGGCAGAGTTTGTCGGATGCCCTACCAACACAATGCAGTACAGGGAGGTCCATAGTTAGGCAGCAGCATGAAGGGTCTCGCCTAAAGACCCATATTAGATTAAGCTCATTGCACCCCCTGGGCAGGCGAACCCAGGTTCCGACATGCTTTCTAGTCCTACACCCAACTAACTAAGGCACCCAGGTGCTACGAGACACACAGGTGGCCCCCATGAGATATCATAGTCGGAGTCATCAGTGATGACTCATCAGTGATCCCTTACTGTGAAAAATATTCACACTTATAGGCATCCAAGGTTAGTTATGGGTGCTCATTCTCATGATAAATGGTGCTAACTGTACGCCGGGTTTACCCTTTTATACCCTGCAGGCATGTCTTTCCACTTCCGACTAGAATGCAATGTAAAGAGACTGTACGACAGCATCATCCGTACATCACTAGAGTGTGAAGCCTACATTAGCCTTATAAATACTTTGTGATACCGCACACACAACAATGGTACGTTTTCAATAGCTTCAAGGGACCTGCAAGACACAGCTGCACACTTCTTAAAATGGCCCTTGAACCGGCCAGTCTTCTGTAGGACCCTTCATGGGCCGGACAAACCACAATCCAACCACTGAGAAGATGTGTTCAGATTTTATAAGGGCAATCTAAAGATCACATTTATCTCAACAGCATACAAATAATTTATTTCCAAATCTTAGATTCAAGTTTTTCAGAAAAAAAAAACATTTTTCACTTGTGGAAACATATCCGTGTCAGGTAATAATAAAGAATACATTTAAAATCTTAAGTAACAGTTTAGCAAGGGGGAATTCTCTTTGCAATATTGCTTGTCAGCAATTCTGATTATAATCTTTTTGTTTTGATCTTTATTTCTGCAGATGAAGCTGGACTCTTTGAGCAGCTGATGACTGTAAGGGTCCCTGAGGTCAGGTACCGGATCTGTCAGGAAACAATCAAAAGAAAGACCATGGAGAAAACCCTAAAAGCACACCACAGGGACAAAGCAGCCTTTGCACAGCAGATGAGGAGATCCAGTTCAGAACACAATCAAGTTAAAGTCTTAGTTATCAGTGCAAACAAAAGACGTGGGGGACCACCTCAGCATGGCTTTGGCCAGGTTACCGCCAGAGGCTTAGAAGGGAAGGAGCAGATTGAGAGAGAAAGCTGGGGGTCAGCTATAATGAGCCATGAATGTGAGCATCCGACCAATCCTGTTTAACGGGGTTCATCCCTGGAAAAGTTTCTGTCCGGCCTCGCACCTCACTTTCAGTGTGCTCACGTTGAGGTTCGGGTCAGGGGGCTACAAGGACTCTGTGACCCTGAAATGAGCTCTAGGAGTCAGTGAGGGCTCCCTGCTGATAGGACAGAGCTCCTTTTATGCTTTAATCTGCAAGCAAGGAGGATCAATATGGTGATGGTAGTGTGCAGCAGGCGAGCCATTTTAGACATCTCATGGGGGGCTGGCGCACCCTGACAAAAGCACAGCTCTGCTGCCACCAGCAGCCACAATGACCTGTGGGACACTGGCACACCAGTGGCTAACCTACTTAACATTCATTAGTGTCAGAGAGGTGGACAGATGCTCAGAGTCTTACGGATCTTCTCTCTCCTGTTCTCCGCATGGGGCTCATTCAGGATAGTTTGATGTGTCTTTCTTTTGGGATTGCAGTGTAGTGGGCGGTGGAGTCAGCCGGCCGCTCGGATGTAGGGATGAGTTAATTTGCATTTTATCTGGTGCCGAATCCGTGCTTCTGAAACAACCTGTAGAAATCTAAGCAATGCTCGAACGCTCGATCCAGTGCTTCAAAAAATGAAAAACGTTTCAGAGTGCTGGAGAGCGCTTGAATGTGCCTAAGATGCAATATTGCACTGCATCTTCGATTTACAGACACTTATCCAAACAAAAATTTCAACACTTGTTGCCATGACGACTGTCATTCTTATCCATCAAGTCGCTGTGTTCGAATTTTTTGCCGTGAGGTACTGCAAAACTTTCACTCACTTCACCTTTGGCATTGACTCTGAAGCTCCTCCCACCCTCATAGCCCCACCTAATCAATTATAAGCCCGTCCACAATCGCTGGAAAAGTATAATGATTAACTAGATTTGTACAGCAATACTGAATAGAATACAAGTGACTATGACATGTCTAAGACAATGCGTTGAAATCTGCATTTTTTTTGTGGTACCAATACATTCTCATCCCCAAGTCATCACATACTGACGTCTGGTTAAGACCCCTTGACTTTTTGACATTTTGGGTGTCTCCAACTTGCCTTTTTTATGTGCTGTCTGTTCGTGAATTCAAGGGTCCGAAACCTTTGGACGCAGTACCAGATGCAATATCGGACGCAATACCGGATGTGCACTGGTCCCTGTGACACCTTCAGTAACGGTACCCTAACTTTAACCTGTTGATGGTTCGCGTCCTGTTCACCCCCGCTACTGCGTCTGGTACTGGTCTGGTGTCAGGTTAGGGGACTGGATTTGGGTACTGGTCGCAGTCAGCCTACCGGACTTCTGCGGGGAGAAGCCTGAACAGTGATATTTTACTTATTTTTGTGGAGACAATAATAACAATAATAACAAAAGGTCCTCTATCCCCCCCCCCCACCCCTCTTGGGTTAATGTGGGACAGCCTTCAAACTCAGTAACAGAGACACAGAAACACCGCGTAAGCGGCTGTCATCCAGACAAACCCCTCGAGTGACCCGCTAACACCTCAGGTGCACATCCAGCTCAGGATCACATTTTTGACATCCGACAAGCAGCAAATTTGTTGCGCGGTGATAGAGGGGCGGATCACCGGTTTTGCGGGTCGGAGGTTGGGGAGCTCTGATTTAATAGCACCAGCACGTCAAAAAACGACAACCAAAACGTCAATTTTTGACGTTGACGTCTTAACCATCCTTCAATATGTGACAACTTGGGAATTAAAATGTGTTGATTTGGGAAGATATAAACATTATTTTTTATCACTGAAATACAAATATTGGCACCGATTAGGAACCGAAACCAAAGAACTGCTTTGGCACTGGAACTAAATAAAACCCAATCGGTGCCAAACCCTAGAGCTCTGTGGCTAAAATGTGGCTCACGTGTCAGAGTTTTGCTTTTTTCAGTGCAGTTTTGCGTGGCTATTTAGAGTATTTATTTGTTTTACAGCATACTGTTCTACATCCTGATTGGTTGTTGACCGTAATAATTTCCTGTGTGCCGTGTCTCCTTTCCAGAATGCGTTCAGTTTGCAACATTTAAATAAATCTTCAATCAGATCTTTGTTTTAAGTCTATAATACTGGACTTATTTTTCTTTGAAGGTTTGAACTTTGAGAGTTTAAACAAGATAGAAAAGTGTGGAAATTAGTGTTTGAGAAAAGTTTAAAAAGTTAAAACATCTAAAATCCTACTTTTGTGGATTTCACCGCGAGAAATCTTACTCTACGGTGGTTTTTAAAAAGTAGTGGTACTGTATACATCGGTACGAGTACCAATTTAGCACAACACTAATCACCCGCAGATGGTATGTTAGCCAGGTGTGTGGACTCACCCTGTTGGACCTGTGGAACACAGACTCCGGACAGACAATAGGGATCCTGGGTCGAACCAGAGGCCTCAGAGGACGCCCAAAACCGGTATATCTGGCGGGATTGTTCCCCCAACGATGTTCCAGAGCTCCTTTCCTTCCAGCGGGCGACATTTTCAAAAACTCCACATTTATAGTCCACTCATTTTACTAGTCAAAGTGTAAGCGCAGAGACTTGCAGCACTGAGTTGCAGTGAGGAGCAGAGGAGTTCCTCTCTGTGGGAGGTAAAAAAAATTTGCGGTGCGGCCCATTGTTAATCATAAACTACCTGAGCAGAGCAGCTTATTCATACTGGGGGGGTCACATACATCCTTTTCTTTAACTACTATTCAAACAATAATTTGAACTAACTTCCTGTTTTTTTTTTCCTAAAAAACCTTCAAATTCACATCAGAAACGAGGAGCAGCTGGACAGAAGGACGGCTGTCAGACACCACAGATCGGGTTGTGGGTGGCTGTACAGCAGCAGCAGAACTCTGGCCTTAATCACATTAGAAGGCAAAAAGTGGCAAGCTCCCAGGAAACAATGGACCCTATCAATTCCTCAAATCTGGGCTGTGCGTGCACTCTCTGAGCAGGCCCCTATCTGCATCTGCCATCAAAGCTCATTACCGAGAGTGTGTCTTGGTGCTCTCCTTCAAATGTGCAAGAAAAGCTTAGTAAATATGTCCTTGGTATAACATTAACAAGTGGGAGAGAAGGGCAGAGGGTTTTCCATGGCGACAGACCAAACACAAGAGCTGCTTTGTCATGTACGGAATAGGCATTTGTTTTAGCGTTGCTTAAAAATGACTACATTTACAGCAACATTTACATTTACCTTCCCAGCACAACTTCTGAAACACACAGAAACGTGTCAAGATAATCTGAAATCAAGACCTCTCTCTCTAAAGCAAAGTGTCTGGGATCGCTGTGTTCAGCCTGGCGGGGGCTCTGCAGAGCTTAAATCCAGACGCCTCACTTCTGGTTACTAAGAAACGACCAGAAAATGTGCTGTGTGACTTTTACTCCGCAAGTGTGGATCTTCTCTGTTTTGATTAAAGTGGATGTTAGAGATCCATCGAGCAACAACTGAAGCAACGCATTCTCACTCCCAAGTTTTCATACATGGAAGTTTGGTTTGGGCCCCTTCCACGTCACTTTTTGACTTTTGGTTGTCCCCAACTCATCATTTTTTGGCGTGCTGGCTGTTCCCTTTAAATCAGGAGTCCAAAACCTCTAAGCTGCGAAGTGGTACCGGTCTGGGGGCCGTTTGGTACCGGGCAACAGAAAGGGAAAAAATGCAAACGCTAATCAAGGGATCTCCAACCTTTGAGACACGGACCAGTACCGGTACCAAGAAGCGGACCAGTACCCAAACCCTAACCTGAAACCAGTACTGGTTCTGCGTCTGTTACTATGTCTGTTACCGCCCCTGATTTTTTGGGAACAGCCAGCACATAAAAGTGGGCTTGATTGCTCCAGCTCTATGGGCTCTGTGACAAGCTGGTGACCAGTCTGGAGTGTATCCCGCCTTCGCCCAACAGTAATCGGGATAGTCTCTGGCAACCCGGCGGCCCAGGCAGGTTAAGAAAATGGATGGAAGTTCAGGATGAAAATCTTACATTGAGCCGCCATATTGGATTTGTTTTCTCGACCTGCTGATTGAGTCACTGAAAACCGAAAGCTCAGTCCCTGATTACCTGATTGGTTGACCTTGTAGCATATGATGCCCAAATCGCACCACGCCAAACACCAAAATCCCACCGCAGGACCTCAGATCGCATCCGGTGTCTATACAGCTTAAGAGGTTTTTTATAAACTCGACAAATGGATGAAACTATTTGTTTCCATGGAAAACCAGCTACAAGTTACTCTACAGACCAAGAAAGCTTGAGCTAGTCATGACCCTTATTGTGGCAGAAACTGAAGAGATTATTTTGAAAAACTATAAGCCAAAAAAAATTAAGTTGATTTGGCTATCATCCACCAATTTAAGATTTCCTCAGTGATCTGCAGTTGCAGTTTTGCTTGAGATGCAATCCTTTAACCCTTCAACCACCGCTTTATGCTGACTCATGCAGGGGATTTTTCTGGTTTTTGTCATTTTGGATCTTCTTTAATCGTAAATGACTTCGGACTAAAAACAAAGAAAAATGCTCAGCATTTGGAATCGGTCACTTTGATGTTGATTTGAAACCAAGCACACAAACACATACATCAGTCCACAAAAGCTGACACAGCTTTTCACCAAACAAATAAAAATACCATTACAAGGACTTTCATGATGTCCTAAGAAAGGCGGTCCTGCCCACTGCGCGCTCCTCTTTGTGCCCAGAATCAAAGAGCATTGACCTGCGCCGGCTGAGGGCCACGGGTCTGCGGGGAGCCCCGCACTGACTCCAAAACCTGATCACCATGCCATGCTGGGAGCCTCCCCCCACCAGCCCTTCTGCTGCTCCCCTGGTTAGCTGCGTTATTTCCGCGGCTCATCAATCTGTCAGCGAAGCTCTTTGACACACAGCACAATATGGTCATAGTGTTTTTCTCCTTCAATATGGTTTTCAGACTTTAGGATTACTCGGCTCACCCACAGAGGAAGCTCCTGCAGAGCCTCCAGATTCCGGTTGAGGGGTGGAGGAGACAATGCATCTGATGATAGCATTTAAGGGAACTTCAATCAACAGGATGGACGAATTTGGGGAAAAAAATAAGGACCAATACTGGAAGTTAGGTTCTTAATGCCTTCATCATAATTGCTACAAAGTTTGTCTTAGATTATTGGCTGGTTGCCCAGATAAAATACAGAGTTAAGTCAGAAAAGATATCTGGCATAAAATTCTCTGCCAAAGTGATTTGCTGTGGTGACCCCTGAAAGAAATATGCCGAAAAGTTACTGGCTGATGACTATCAACTAGGGTTTGGTATCAATTATAATTTCCAGAAATGATTCGATTTGATTCACAAGAACCTGAATTGATTCAATACAGATTTTTTTCAATTCCTTCGATTCTTCAATTCAACTGAATGTTTCAGTTTACAGATTTAGACACATTTGTTTAGAAATACATTAATAATCTACTATATGATTTGAATATATTTATATTATTCTTATACAGTTCACATACTGTAAAAATGATTAGTGAAATAATGAGATTGTTAATACCATACAGTGTTACATGATTTTTTTTGAAGAAGTTCTTACAACAATGTTCAGATCATTAACATTGTAAACATTGTTCTGCCTCTCCTGGAGGGTTTTTCAGTTTGGCCACTAGGTGGCGATCGCGCTATAGAATTACACCTTATTCCAGAAGAAGAAGACAGTATGAGAAAAAAAAACCAATGCTTTAGACTACTTCAAAAATATTTCCTTACACGAGTTTGGAAAATTCCTGCCTGTGAGATTATAACTTTTTCATTTAGTCAGCATTGTATGCTTAGGTTGGCTGAGCATTAGCATTAGCTGTCCTATGGGAAATTCCATTAAACGTTAGCATCAAGCTAGCAGACTTCAGCTTTATATGCTAAATCGGCCTATATTTTTTAATGAATCGCTTATTGATCTATTAAGCTTAAATAGATTCAAATCGATTGATCAATTTTATTAACCCAGCTCTACTATCAGCACTCCAATTTGGCAAGCCCATAGGTCAGATGTTTAAGATAATTTGACTTTTTTAATATCTACTGTCAACATTGCTTCCAACTAACTATAAGTTAGGGAAAATTTGGGCAGAATCCGAATTCTTCCCCTACCCCTACATTTAGCCCTCCAAGCAGAGATATTATTTTTTTCTCTTCATGAGTGGGGCAGTTTAAAGTCAATGATGTTAGATGTGTCCTTTACATCCAGTTTATGCATGATCCAATTAGTTAACTATTGAAATAAACGTTTGAGGCAGTTCTAATTTGAATAAAGAAATAGTAAAAAATTAAAATTTAAGCTTAATTTTCTTTAAACCCTTCATGAGAAAAATTACTTAAGAACATGTTAAGATCACATTTTTTATTAGAGTGAGTCATTGGGTGATTTAAGGTAAAAGTATGTTTGGGTTCTGAGTAATATAACTTATCAATAAAACTTTAAAAATTATTGTATTTCCCACAGATGAACAATAAGGATGCAGTTCTCTACTAGCTTACTTGAAATGTTTGCTTTTCTACCTCATTTTCCATCCCAACTCCCATTTTTATGCCCATAAAATTTAATTTACTCCAACTCAAAGACGTCAAGAGTCCTCTTTTATTCTACCTCCTCACTTTTTCCTTTTGTGTGCGTCTCCTGACCACGTTCCTCCTCACCTGTGCACAGTTTGCTGAGAACAAGCCAGACGGACTCACTCCAAAACGCTCCATTCATGTGATTTTCAAGTAAAGATAAAAGGAAAACTCTGAACTATGCATGTCGCCCATTCACTGCTGACGCTCTTAAAAGAAAAAAAAGAGTTGGAAAAGTGTGTGTGTGGGGGGGTCGCTGCATAAATTTTACATCCACAAGGCAGCAGACAAACTTTTTTTTTTCCTCCTCCAGAAAACACTTTCCCTGCTGAATAGGCACCTATTAGTGACTCCATTATGGGCGCAGGCCTCTTGAATGGCTCCTCGCTGTGCGTCTTTATCATAGTCAGGCCGTGAATGCGGCGTTCCCCCCTCCCCTCCCCGCGTGCGGCCCCACCAAGCTCCTTACAGCCGGTATTGATAGGTGCTGGTGGCGATGGTTGGAGCAGAGGGGGGAGGTGCTCCAGGTGTGGTGGCTTCTTTTATTCCATCACAGAAACATGGACGGAGTGTTTGACATGCAGAAGTCAGGCCTCTGCGGACGGCTGAGCGCGCCCGCATTGTTGCTGGATTATTCGGCTGAAAGGAAAAGGCCGGCGGAGAGGGGCGTCTGTACTTCATCTCCAGGGGAGATGGGAGCTGCAGAGGGACATTCTTTAGCCGAGTGAGTTACAGCGTGGAGAGCCACCTGCAGACGGCGTGCCACCTCCAAGACGCAGTAAAAACGCTCTGAATGAAGCCGCTCCGATTCATCAAGCTCTGTCCTGTAACTTGTCAGAGACGAGCCGGGCCGCATTCTCGGCGCCGAGTTACGGCGGGGCAGAGAAACTGCAGCTATGTGTGCACGCCGGCTGGAGGAGGGACTTTATGATGAATATGGACGCATTGTTGGGCCGCGCTTACCTCCACAGGGAACCATCTGCTCCCTGTCAATGCATCACCTGCTCGCCTGAGCCGTCTCCCGGGTAACGAGGACTGAAGGGGGGTGTTTGGGAGGTTTGGTGGGAGGAGCTTTCGGGGTAGAAAGTGTGGAAGAAAACAGGAAGAGGGATTATGGGAGATAAATAATCGAGCAAATGTCGCCCTCTGCTGGAGGAAAGACATTTTCCAGCCAAAAACTGACATTTTTGTTGTCTTTTTCAGAATAAAGTTAAGGTTGGGAAGGATGGTGGTGCAGTGGTTAGCACTCTGGCAACACAGTGAGATTGCTCCGGTTCAAATCCTGATTGGCAACTTTCTGTGCGGAGTTTGCATGTCCTCCTCATGCATGCGAGGGTTTTCTCCAGCTTTCTCCTAAAGTGCTTCCTAAAGTGTCCCTTAGTGTCCATCAGCTGGGAACGGCTCAAGTGACCTCATGACTCCTAATGGAATATAGTTGGTTAAGAAAATAGATAAAAACACAAAAACTTAAAGCCCCAGTAAATGTGTTCTCCAGATCTGACCCATCCCCTGGTGGAGGGGTGAGCTGCAGACACAGCTGCGCTGGGGAATCATTTGGTGCAATCATTAATCCTTAAAGCTGAGTGTCAAACAGGGAGGAACTGGGTCCCAATTTTACAGACTCGGCCTGGATTTGAACTCATGACCTCCCAGTCACAAGGCGGACACTCCTCCACAAGGCCACTGAGCTGGTCTTGTCAAGACATCTACAAAACAGCACCGGTCCATCAATTATTACAGACTTTTAAAACATCTTTTAACTTTAGGTTTTATTTCACATCACATCTTTTAAATATCTTCACTTTTTCTTCATTATTTTTTTCTCGATATTTGATTTTAAATATTTTCACAGTAATAGCCTTTTCTTTCTCTTGTTTTTTTTTTCATTTTGCTTTTTAAAATTCTTTATATTGTTAAAATCATGTAGAAAAGTTAATAAATGAAAAAGTTTGTATACTCTTCTGAGTTTCCAATTTTTCTTTGGAATCATTTGCAAATTTGAAAACATTTTGAACCATTTTAGACAACACATGAAATACATAAGTGTTAGTTACACCTGCTCTTACAGGCTTTCTACTGACGAAAATCGGTCAAACCTGTTCGGGACACAAAGGTGGCTCATAGGAAATATGAAGGTTGTAGAGCTCTTAATGAGCCTGGAGAGTGAAACTGTTCATCCACGTTTTTCTATGGGCGTGCTGCAGGCGACAAGTTGTAGCGAACGCTTAAACGACATGTAAGGTAACATGTCTGAGCTGCCAGCTTGGTTCATTCATCACATTCCTTCCTGACTCTTCAAACTGTAAACTGCATCTTTGTGAATCACTAAACAAACGCGGTGGGGAAACATCTCGTCGTGTCGGTGTGACTCAGCAGAGTCACAAACCTTTGTGCGTTTTCTTGCGGGTTTTGTGCGAGCGGCAGCATGAAAGACGATCAGTCACAGGTTTTTCATTAGGTCTCCTCCACCTACGCACGACATTCAACCGCTGTGCAAACACTCACCTGAGGGCCACCGTTTCAGCTTCATCTCCTCAATTCAAATTAAGGAAACCAACAAAACGGCTCCCATTAAATTAAGAACAGAAACCAACAAACACTTTAACAGAGTTTTCCATGTCTCTCCTCTCCAAACATCAATTAATCAGCATAAAGGAGTTCTTTGAAATGTATGTCACTAATGTAAAAAAAAAATGATCCAAATAAAAAAATGAAGAGGCTCTGCAAAAAGATCAAAATCTCTTTGACACCAAATATGTCACAGGTGACACCTAAATAACGCTCTGTCTGGTCTACTTGGAGCTCTGAGGAACTAATAAAACACGGAATACAAAAATACATTCAACGTTTATCAAGTACACATTTAAAGTGTCAATAAAGCTACTGTAAACTGTAAACTAGGCAGAATATTCTCATAACAAACCGACAGTTTACAGTAAAACATCTACAGTCAAACTGAAGTTATACCATGGTCTGGGTGAATACTCGATTCTGATTGGCTGCTGGGTGTGCATTAAAAAGTGATAATGCACAGTAATAACGCACACCTAAAAAAGAAGTTCCGGTCACACAGACCAAACGTTCGATATCACTGCGCAGGCTTCTTTAAAACACATTTTCCTTCATCATCTGGACAAAACAAGCAGTAATGGATGAACTTTCTCTCTGAACTGATGCTTTATTCAACTTATTGTAGCGACCAGCATTTATATTCCTCTCCTTTTGTAAGGTAAATTAATATTGACAAATTGGTTATTCTCCTTCTAATAAAACACCACTCGACATGAAAGGTGTAGTCTTCTGTTTCACCACAAGAGGGAGTTTCTCATTTTAGAGCAGCTCAGAAGAACGTACCTGCCGTGAAATGAAACACAGACAGAAGCTGAATATGTTCTAGCTGCTCACTGAAGGATTAACGTCAGAAAAGGAAGAAAAATATCCTAATTTGTCCGGGTCTTTCTTTCAAAACAGCGACACTTTACCGCTGCAGTTGAGGTCTGTAACGGCTTCAGGCTTCATGCCGTGTTCCATGTCACCGTGACAACAAACCGCATCACGGATGATCAAATAGTCCGCTTTTTTGTGAAAAAAATGAGCTAAACCAAAGAAATAACAAGAATAAAGTACTAAATATTGATTGAATGTTTATTTATTTTGTAAAGACCATGGTATAAGCGGGATAATACCCTCCGAAGAGTGCATTATGAGAAATTAACGCACTTCACGGAGGCAACCGTCCTCCGCTTCGCGTCGGACGGTTTAGGCCTCCGCGTCGTGCGTTAATTTCTCATAACGCACACTTCGTCGGGTATTATCCCTTACTTAAAACATCCCACTTTCCTTTCAGCTTGTAAATACTTCCTGCTTCATTGAAATCCTTTAACAAAAATGATTCATCTCCCAACAATCACTTCAAAAGCAAGCTGGTCTAATCTCGGTGCATCATGGGTAAATATCAAGAGTCTCTTTAGGACTTCCAGGTGACAGAAGATAACCCATCAGCCACACTCCAACGCTCACCTGGAGCCGGCCTCCTCAGATCCGGGGCGACTCGGAGCGAGTTTGAGTGACAGGTGAAAGTGACCACAACTGAAGGAGGAAAAGGCCTTTTGTGTTTGGTCACAGAGCCAGGCGAAGGCGTTGACCCAAGTCCCCCTCCTCCAGTGAGTCAGCACCCTGAGGCTAAGGAGGAAGAGGAGTCCCTCTTCACTTCAACAACCACAAGCCTGCAGCATCACCTCTTTGACTGGGACCTCACGTCTGCTGCTTTGGAATAATCTCATCTAATCTGTTATATTTGCAGGAAACCACCGTTACCGAGCAACCACCTGCAGGTTACCTAAACCCCCTTTCATCTGCACAGGAGAAACTTGTTTTAACACCCACTCCGGTCATCTTTTGATCTATTTTCAAATAGTTTCCAGTGGCCTTTTTATGCCATATTAGTCAAAATAATCTTTAGTTCTGCTGAGTGGCAAGGGTTTAGTATCCGTCCTTGTTGCTGAGAGCTCTCTGTTTACACCCTCTCCTGCTCGCTTACATCCCCTCACACCCCCAACCTAACATTACAGGTGCAACAAAAATGGTGAGCAATATCGGAGCTATCCAGCCATGCAGTTTGGAGCCACAAAACAAAGACGTTCATGGATCTAGTCATCTACAAGTGGACGCATCAGAATGGGGCGGAGCAAGGAGCTCATGCCCCGCCCAGGAGATTTTCTACATCACAAATACCATCTTTTTTTAAACTCCATTTTTTTTGTCTGCGCCCGATTCACATTAATTTGAATAACGAAATACTCAGAAATGCAATTTTAAGCATCATTTTCATTCAGAGTGGATTTTTTAAACACTGTGTGGACTAAGTTTTTATTCATTTTCACCATATTAAACCAAAACAGTCACAAATTTGAATTTTATGTTTCCCCTTTTTAAATTATCTGTTTAACTAAAACCCCCAAACTTAAAAATATGAATAAAAAGAAATCAAAATAATACTTAAAAAATGTTTCGGCCAAATCATGATAAACTAAGCCAGCGGACTATTAAAAAAAAAACTTTATTGACATTTTGCTTTTTACAACACACCTTCAATTCCCGCTTTAATCTATAAAACTATTTATTTTGATTTTCGTTGCGAGGATATATTTTTTCTGCCAAATTATATGTTTTTTATTGAAAAAATATACGGATGAAATTTCGTTTTTGACACAAATACAGTAAAAATAAATAACTAAATCAGACATTCATCTGAAGCTAGCTTTAGCTAGCTAAAACCGCAAATTAACATTACAGAAATGTGTCACCAGAAAGTATCTTACCTTTCTTTTCTTCGTTTCTAATCCAGACTTTTTTCCCAGCCATATTGGCTTTATTTTTAGTTTTAACAAAAAACTGTAAACTTTCAGTATGGTGACAAACGGGGTACGGCAGCTGTCAATCATTCCTACCGCCTCCAGATTACGTCATTTCCTGTAGTCTAAACTTTTTAAAAAGAATATTTTTGCTTAAAATGTTAACCCAAAACAGAAACTAACCAACTAAACATTACTTATTTGCTAATATTTAAATATTATTGATTTTTTAAAATGATCTTTATGCTAAATTGTTTTAATTCAGCATTTAATTAATAAATAATCATGGCTTAATAAATTGTAGCCATCACAAACTCACGTGACTCATTTAAGGTTAAAGTGCATGATTTAGGAACCATAAAGTCAAATAATAAAAAACTTGAACTTATTGCAGTTATAACTGCTTAAAAATCTAATTCAAATGAATAAGTCTTTATTTAAACAACATTTGACAGCAACATCAGGTTACCAACGTTTATGTTAAGAAGAGATATAAAAAATAAATAAATAAAAACTTAAGTCAATTAAGAGCAAAATTAAAAATAGGCATAACATTACATAAAAAGGCAGATTTTAAAAAGGTATACAACAACTAAAACTACTGAGTATTATAAAATAAGTCTTAAGCTGACGTTTAGGTCTGATATCATGTGCAGCTCTGGAGAAATATTCATAGCTGGGGTCCAGCTGGGGTCAGAAAAAGCACCTTAACACCAAGACTTTTACTGTTTTTGTTTGTTTATTTATTTGTTTTATCTTATAGCTCACACACCTTGTTCAAATGTCTCGTTGTTGACATGTTTCAGACCAAGATGCATGATTGCATCAGGGGAAACTCCAGAGCTTGAGGCGATGACTGCTCTGCTGTAGAACCTCATGCTCTCTTAAAGTATAATGGAGAACTTCAAACTACAATGTTTCCTTATAACGGATCAAACACTTAGTTTTATTTTTGCTAATAAGTAAAGCTACAAAACATCAAACATCATCACCACCATATTTATTTCTCACTCTTTTTCTGAAATACAATTTTTTCCCCTCTTTCATCTCATAAATCTACAGAACATTTGACCGATAGTTCCAAAGATAATTCAGATTTTGTGTCAGTCTTTGTCTGCTTTTTGCTCTTTTTTTTTTTTTAGTCGAAAGGTCTTTTTTCCGACTGTTGAATCGTGAACTCTGACCTTAACTAAGTCACGTGAGGCCTGCTCGTCTCTCCATCTTCTTTGATGACCTCCTTGTTGTGTTTCATTGACCTATTATTCTCTCAAATCGACTTTTATTTTTTAGATCTTTCAGTTGCACCTAAACTGTTTCTGTTGTTTTTTATGTGGCAAGATGGACAAAAATCAAGTCTGAATTAGAAACCTAAATGTGCTAAGTCAGAGCTAGACAGCATTTCAAAATAAAATATAATTTTAAAAGCTTTATTTTGTATCTTTCTAGGCTTGATTTTTTTTGTCACATGAAGAAATGTTTAATTCCCTTAAATAGTTAAGCAACAAAATGTTTTTTAAAACACTGTTGTAAGAAAAATGGGCTTATGGGGGGATTTTGGAACTAATTACTGTTACTTTCTTCTATTATTTTTTTGTTGGTGTCATCCTGTGTGAATGTACTGTAGAAGGAGCAGATATAATAAGATGATTTCATAATGCCTGACTCCTAATATTACAGTTTTTTCCAAATGCTAAAACACATTTTCTGAAACATTAGACCAATTTAACCAAACACCAAACACAATTTT
>NC_050534.1:18824692-18830155 GCF_002922805.2 Oryzias melastigma | reverse complement strand
ATTCGCCCTAGCCAGACAACAGGGGAAAAAGGATCTTGTGTGCCTAATCCAGCCTTGACAGGACTCAATGGAAATGTCATCACAGGCCAGGTCCATGGCCTGCAACAGGTTTTCCTGAATGTAAGGTTCTCTTTCATACACCTTCCAACGCCAAGCTGAAAAAAATTCTTCAATTGGGTTAAGGAAAGGAGAATAAGGTGGAAGAAAAACTAATTCAATTGTGTGGAACCACTCTCTGATGAGCTGACGCTTGTGAAAATTCACATTGTCCCAGACAATAACAAAAACTGCATCGTCCCTGTCATTGTCTTGAAGAAATTGAGCCAAAACAGCATCACGAAGACCATCCAACAAGGTTAGAAGATGTTGTGTGTTGTAAGGACCCAAAACAGCATGGCGATGTAGAACTCCCAGTTACTGATAGCATCACAGAGTGTGACATTTCCCCCACGCTGACCTGGGATTTGAACTATGGCCCGTTGACCAATGATATTTCTACCCCTGCTCCTTCTTTTTGCCAGATTAAAACCAGCCTCATCCACAAAAATAAACTCATGTGTCCTGTCCCTTGAATCAAATTCAAAAACACCCTAGAAAGCAAAAAGAAAACAGTAAATAACATAGAAGACATGGAGAAAATTACTGCCTGGGTGCAGGTCTGGGTGGGGGTTCGGGTCCCAATGTGGGTCTGGGTCTCAATTGTCTTTATCTGTTTTCCATTTTTCATTATTAGCTGTTTAGTTGCTCCAGAACTGCCTTTATATTCAGTGCAGTTGATTAGCAAAAAGTGTCTTCAGCTTTGACCAGTAGTGTGTTAATGATGATTCCTGTGTTGGAACAGAGTTTGAGTTTTGCCTCTTTGTGTTAATGCTTTGCACCTTGTGTGTTGTGAATGCCGACTGTGTCTTAAAAGTGAAAATGTGTCTTGTGTTCCGCAAAGAGTGAATTGGAGTTTTGAAAATCGTGTGTTAACTGCAAATTGTGTTTTAGGATTTGACCAAAGAGTGATGTTTTTGAGAAAAGAGTTAAAGCAATTGATGAGCTTGTTTGGAGAATGGCACTTAGTGTTTTAGCAATTGGAAAAAACTGTAATAGGAATAAGCTTTTATTTTGAACAAGAATGTTTAAAAAACATATGTATCAGTCAAAAAAAAAACTTCCAGTTCTGTACAAAACTGTCTTTTAAAATATTTTGTCTTTTAACTATCATTGAAAAATCTTCCAAATCTACTTTTATTTGTAGAACTTTCAGTTTCACTTAAACTGTTTTTGTTTTTTTGTTTGTTTTGTAGCAAGATGGACAAAAATCAACTCTGAATTAGAAACGTTTAAGAAATTGTGCAAATTAAAGGGTTTCGATTAATTTTTCACATAACAACATGTAGAGTTAGACAGCATTTTAAAATAAAATTTAAATTTAAAAACTTTATTTTATTTTTTTTAGGGTTGATTTTTTTTTTTTGACAAGTGAGAAAATGTTTTTTAAAACACTTATGAGGGTTATTTTAGAAATAATTACAGTTACTTACTTTTAATATTTGTTGTTGTTAACATCTTGTGTGAATGTACTGTAGAATAAGCAAATATAAGAGGGTTTTATAATGCCTGACTCCTATTGCTTATAGGAAACAAAGCTTTTATTTTGAAAAAAATGTTCAAAAAAACATTTATCTGTCAAAAAAAACTTCCAGTTTTGTCCAAATCTTCTGAAAGTTTTCCTCTGAAAGTGAGGTCCTGGGAGAGTTCCTGTCAGGGCCACGTGCGACGGCCTGAGTGAGCACTGACTTTTCTGTGTGTAAAATCTAATTATCTGAAGAGTGAGCGTGTCTGCTGGCCGTTCCAAGTGTGCGACAAGGGGGTTAAGAGGCGCAGAAAGGCCTCCATTATCTGGAGTGAGAACGGACCCATGTGTCTGGCTGCACGGCCCCTTGCTCTCATTCACTGCGCCTCACAACAGCGCTGCCCAAAGTCTCAAACTTTCATTCTGCCTCCTCCTCCTGCCCTCAGAAAAGAGGCCTCACAATGCCGCTGGAAGCCTGAAGTGGGCTCTGCAGCTCCCCTGTGGACATGTGCACATGTGGACAATGTCCACGGGGTGTCTGTCAACGGCTCCATTAATCAACCACGTCTCATGAAAGCACAATTAAGGAGCTCCACAGCTCCAGCGCTGATGATCATTTTTCTGTGCGGAGCTCCTCGTGCCGTGGAAACTTTTAAGGCAGAGTTGTGTGATCGGATCAAAAAAAAAAAAAAAACTTTGTGGCATTATGAGAGTCAAAGTGGATCTTCAGCAACCCAGTTCGTAGATGAAACTGCAGGGTCAGAGGTCAAGGCAAACATGGCGACCACTAAACCAAAACTTACCCGCTATCATGAGGACCACCATAGAGGACCACCTGAGAAAACTTTGTCATTGGTGGGTCCAATGACAAAGTAAGTGCTTGCCTATGCAACAGAGCGGTTTACTGTGAATGTGAAGGGTCAAAGGTCAAGGCCTCATCAGATGGTAAACCAAAATTTAGCCACAATTTCAGAGGCGAGGAGACCGGAACACCTGGGGAATCCTGGTTTGCCCGTTGGTGGGTCCATCGATAAACTGAGGACCCTTGCCTATGGAGCAGACAGCTTTACAGATTCGACAGTGTATGTGCGGGGTCAAAGGTCAAGGCCTCATCGAATGGTAAACATGGTGACAGCTAAGCCAAATCATAGCCACAATTTCAAAGGCAGAATTACCGGACCACGCAGTTTTTCCGTTGGTGGGTCCATTGGCGAACTGAGGGTGCTTGCCAATGCAACACACCGGTTTACAGATTTGACTGCACATGTGCGGGGTCAAAGGTCAAGGCGTCTTCCGATGGCAAACTTAGTGACCGTTAAGACAAACCTTAACCGCTATGATACATATTCAAGGCCGAAGTTATTGGACCTCCTGTGGAATCGCGGTTTTGCTTGTCTATGTATCGCACTAGTTCACAGATCTGACTGTGTTTGTGTAGGGTCAAAGGTCAAGGCCCCATCGGATGGTCAGCATGACAAACACTAAGCCAAAACTGATATTTATTAAATTACCGGAACATAAGTGGAAACACAGTTTTCCCGCTGACAAAGTCAGAAATCTCGCCTGTGCAACTGACCAGCTCACAGATTTGACTGTGCATGCGTAGAGTCAAACGTCTAATTTATTTCTCATGAATTAAAGATTTTTTTCTTGTAACTTTAAGACTGTTTTCTCGTGCATTTATTACTTTTTATGTCATACATTTATTATTGTTTTCTTGCTCATTTATGGCTTTTATTTCTCGTAAATTTATGTATTTTTTCACATAAATGTAGGATTTTTTTTTTTTATAAATTAAACTCTTTTTTCCATAAATCTGTTTTCCTGTAATTTTATGATTTTTCTTGGAAATGTTTGACTTTTTTCTCACAAATATATTTCTCATAAATTTATGATTTTTTTCTCATATTTTTCTGGTTTTTTTCTGATAAATGTATAACTTTTTATTCATAAATTTATGACTTTTCTCTCACAAATGTGACTTTTTTCCTGTAAATTTATGATTTTTACTTCTAAACGTTTGACTTTTTTCTCACAAATTTATGACTTTCTTTCTCAAGAGTTTATTACTTTTTCCTCAAAAAAACATGATTTTTTTCCTTGTAAATGTATGACTTTATTTCTCAAAAATGAATTACTTTTTTTTCTACTAAATTTATGAGGGTTTTTTTTCTTGTACGGTTATGACTTTTTCTTGTAAATTCATGGCTTTTGCTTAAAAGGAAATTCAACAAAGAAATACTCAAATGCATTTTTAAGCTTAAATTTCTTAATAAATGACCCACAATCATCAGAAAAAAAGAATGTTAAAAACACAATTTTCATCTGATTGGGTCTTTAAGTCAACAAAATATAATAGATTTAAGGACAGGGTTCTTAAAACGTTTTGATTTCTATACAATTTGCAATTCTTCACAATAATTTTGTTACATTTTGTCAAATTTCAACATTTCTGATGCAGATTTATTTGAATGTGTTAAAGTCATTCCATCGACTCATTTGAGTTCGATTGTCTTCCACTGATAAAACAAAAGCTGCTTTGAGCATTACTGTCTGTCTGGTCTCATGAATTCTTGTTACCGTGTTCGTGTCACGATCATTAAACGCAGTGAATGTGACACGCTCACAAAACCATGCCTGGAAATTGTTTGGTTCCGTCTGTGCAGGCAGGACAGGAAACCCTCCAGACGAGTAAACAAAAGTGAAAACTCCTGCAGGAGTTCCTGTCATAAACCTTGATTTACCAGGTGAAACTTTTAAACAGAAAATAATGATAAAAAACATTCAAATAATGAATTCTGAGGGTTTTTTTCCCCCATTTTGTTAGACAACACTGCCCTCTAGTGGCAATGCAGGAAATTGTCTGGGTTTTTTTTTTTGGACTAATCTTTGAAAATAAAAAGAAATTATTACAAAAAAACTGTTGTAAATTGTTCTTTATTTTAATACAAACATTCTTTGATAAAAAAAGTTCTACTCTGACTACGCAACTTTTTTTTTCCCTTACAGATGTAAAGAAATGTCATTTGACAGCATGAAAATGCAAAGAAAAGCTCATAAACTTTCACGAGAAGATACAAATCCTTATGTTGTGGACTAAACCAACATAAAATGGTTGAGAATTTTAAATAAGCACATCAAAACCAGACTAACCTCTTAAAATCCTTCATATAGCTGAACATGTTTTAGTTTTTAGTCCACACTAGGAATGGGAAAATAACAAAACAAATCCAGAAAAATCTTCTATATCTCGAGTCAGGTGTTTGAAATAATCATAGTTCACATAATCAGAGTTACTACTGCGTATGATTGTAATTAAACTTCTGGATTCAAAAATGTGTTTATTGTAGACTGACTTTTCTTCCAAAGGTCGTGACTTGTTTTTCCTGAGACCCTGAAATCAGCAAAATGTCACAGTTTCACTCAGCCGCCATACGTCAGGTTTATCATGTTAGTGATGCCAGACAATAAATAAGGTCAGAAAGAGCACTAAGGATAAGAGTTGTTTAGATTTACATAAATATATAATAACCATAATCAGTTATTGATCTACATTCACCTAATTTAACTTTTTAAAGTGCTAACCCATTGTAATAGAACAGCCTCTACCAGCCTCTACAAAGGTGATAGGTCATAGCAACCATTGTGATTTTTTCACGTCTTGACTTGATATATGTTTGTAGAAATTTTTGCCTCTCTACATCAAAGTAAGTTCCTTAGCAACCATTGAATTTTTGGATCTGTTTGATTTAGATTGAAAATTTTCAGGGGGGGTGGACGATACCAGGGTGGGTGGCTGCCTGGAGCATTAGGTGGGTCTTCCTTGGGGGGATACCCAGAACTCCCAGGAGGTGGTGGGCTGCTTGTCTAGGGCTGGTGGGGCTCTGGGCGCTTCCATGTGG
>NC_050534.1:18791282-18824666 GCF_002922805.2 Oryzias melastigma | reverse complement strand
GTAGGGTTGTGAGAGAAGCTGACAGACAGTTGTAGTTATAGTTCTGATTGCTTAGATTTCCATAAATCCATAATAACCATAAACACTTATTGGTATTATCCTAACTATTTGAGATCTAAGAAAGTGCTAACCAAACCTAATAGAACTAACATCTATTTTGAAGAGACTTTACTTCATCTGACAGCCTCTATGAACATGTTAGGTCATAGCAACCATCGCGTATTTTTCATGTCTAGACTCAATGAATGTTTTTAGAAATTTTCGCCTCGCTACGTTAAAGTCTGTTTCCTTAGCAACCATTAAACTTTTGGATCTGTTTGATTTAGGTTGACAATTTTCTGTTTTTTTTTTGTTTCTTTTTTTAGTTATTTATTTCAAATATTGGAACAAAATTTGATCTAGTTCAGATTTCTATAAATACATAATAACAATATTCACTCGTTGAGTTATTAGAGCTTTTTGAAATCTAAGAAAGTGCTAACCTATCCCAATAGAACTAATAGCTCCTTCAAAGCGACTTCATCTCAAATGACGGCCTCTACAAAGATGATAGGTCATAGCAACCATTGTGTTTTTTTCATGTCTGGATTCCATAAATGTTTGTAGAAATTTTCGCCTCTCTATGTGTAAATTGTTTCCTTAGCAACCATTTGGATGCCAGTCATACTCTATACGGATTCAAATTCGGCTGAAAAAATATTATTATTTATTTATTTCACCAAAAAGTAAACAAAATCTTAGCTAGGGGCCAACAGCTCAACCATAGTTCATAAAAGAGAGTAACTACTTAAGGCAACCCTGTTTACTTTGGACTTCTCTTTCATAAACATTAACAGATATTTTTCCTCCCCCCCTTTGGATCTGTAGGGGCGGGGATTCTGGTTCCTCTCGTGTCAACAGAACCATGAAATCGGCGTAAACAATTGCAGGATGTGACCGCCGTGTTGTGACTCGTTGCAGATTTAGAGCCTCATGCTTCAGTTCAGTCACTCGTTTACCACAAAGGGAAGGATTGTGAGCCACAACTTTTTCATTCTCTTCTGTTCTCACTTCTAAAATATATTATTTATTGAGTCACTTGCAATTTTTGTTGAATGATGATCCACATTCTTGGTTTAAGTGGAACATTTGAAACATCTCTTGGGCAAAATTATCTTCAGAAAAGCTAAATTAGATGTGGGAAAACTGTGCAGAGTAATATAAAAATATGAAAAAGTCTCTGAGTGACAAAATTAGGACAATGTCCTTAAAGAACGAATGTTCTAATCAATATTTAGAGCTGAAAAGCTAAAATATTAATTTAAAAAAAGAGCCACAAAGAGGTAAATGTGTTAGATGTGAGGGTCACAAAACATGAAATAATAAAAAAACTGTGTTTAAAATGTGAATAAAATTCTAATACTAATCAATTGACCACATAACTATAATTATAAATCACCAGTCCATGAATGACTGATTAAAAACCAGTAATAAATGATCTAATGTGGGAAAAAAATCCCCTTAAATGGACTCATTAAATAGTTCTTATTCCGTTCTATTTTCAACTTTGATCCCATTTATCCCCTTTTTTCCATAGCAACAGTCATTTTGTGACTTTCTCAATCCGTATTAATACACTGATGCTTGATTTGTTTTTTAATTCTCAAAAAGTTGTACTTTTTTTTCATAAAAATGTATAACTTTTACAAACTAAAGTCACTGTTTTTCCACCAACAGGGCGAGAACACGACCACCAAAGACACAAAATACTTCAAATAAAAATATTTACTGTGAAATGAACAGATAACAAAGTTCATGGATGGAGGAAAAATGCAAAAAAATAAACTTAAACTGTCCTTTCCAAATATTAAAATTTGACTTTCCTTTTAACTTTAGAGTATGTTTAACGCTTTATTTTTTACATTGTTTCCACTCATTTGCACAGATTTTAAAAAAAGATGAAAACATGTTATTTAATGTATTGAGTGTATAAATTACAAATATGATTTTGTCTTTGTTGCAAGTTAGAGTGTTAAAGACAAACCAGTTTTTAATGTTTAATCTGTGCAAACACTAAAAAATAAAGTGTTTAAAATAATCAGAAATGTCAAATAAATGGTGTCAAATGGAAAAACTGCACAGAATCAATTTATCCAACCAGCTATATTCTGAACACTCCAAATCTAATTTGGGCTCACAGGGTTGCTGGAGCCTATCCCATCTACTTTCGGTCTGTTTTCATTTATTACACTCCTTTAAATACAATTTTATGAATAAAACCACAATTTTTTAAACATCTTAGGGATTATTTAGAGCAAAACTTTAAAAATAAATATTTTTTTAATTTTATCTCAAAGATGGAAATACTTTGAGTTGAATCCATATTTTCCAAAGGTTTCTCCTCAGCGATAGGCTCCCGTGGTTTGTAAGAACGGATTATTTTAATCTGTTTATCTTTGCAGAACAACTTTAGTCTGAGTTTGTTAGTGAGCTTATGACCGTGAAATGCTCTTTTCTGGTCTTGTGAGATTCAAGTCCCTCCATAAATGTCATGTTCAAAGTCCCAGAAGTGTTAACGTCGACTTCAAGGAACTTATCCTCTCTGACCCCAGCCGGTCACAGCAATGCCCCCCCACCATTACTGAGTCTGGTGTGCAGGATGTTTCCTGTTAAAGGAATGACTTTTTCCCTCACAAGTCGTTGATTTAATGCTCAGAAGTGAAATAACTTAAATTCTTCCACGTGGTCAAACGATGGTCATTTATATTTGCTGTTCACATTTTAATGGTTTAGTTTATTTTTTTGATGTTTATGAAGCGTCTTGAGAAAACATCATTATAGATAAAATGAAAATTGATACAGATGTTATTATTTTATTTTTTTACCCAGAATTCTTTGTGATTTCAGAGCACGATGTTCACATTTCCCTAAAGTTGCAAAGCAATCCACAACATGACACTACCACCACCGTGCTTTAACATCTGAGATTTGGGTTTTGTGAAATATAAATTTATAAAACAAATCAGCTTTTCTCAATTACATCTGACAGATGGTTGTCCAGACAAGGTTATGATTTTTATTTTTTATTTTATGGATTGGATTTAGTCTTCCTGGACACAATATGATGATTTTAACTAGAATTCATTAAAGCAAAACATGTTTTGGTGCTCTATAATAAATACAATTCACAAGATGTTGCTTTTGTTGTAAGCATGTAGAAGTGTAACATCCACTTCTATCCTGAGCCCTCTGAATCCCCTTTGGGGTCATGGGTTGCTGGAGCCTATCCAAGCTACTCTAGACAAGTTGCAAGTCTGTCACAGGACCATTTAACGGTAAATTCGATTTTGAAACTCTTATTGAATTCGAAGAGGGTCTTAAATCGCCAAGATAAGAGGCTTAAAGCGCCGTGTGAAAAGGAGGGTTTTGGATGGGCAATACGCCGATCTTTACGCCAATTTTCTTGCCGATTTATGACCCCCCTTTGCTCACCGCCAAAGTACAAACATTTTCTGTCTGTAATTATCCAAGTTCCCAGAGTCAGTAAATGCACCAGAACTGAGGTTACAAGTCTCATTGTTTTAATTGGTTCTTCGTGTTAGCTCCGCCCAAAACCCCTGATATATATTATGTTCAAAATTGCAATTTTAAGATTCAAAAACCAGAAAAAGAGTTAAAACTTAAAAAAAAAAAGTTTGAAACTGAAGTTTTGAGTTTTGAAGCTTGAAAATAAGTTTGTTTTAGAATTTCAAAAACTTTCAAACACTTTTTTTTTCTTAACACCAATTTTTCAGCTTGAACTTTTCAAGTTGTTTTAATTGGTTTTCAAATCTTTATGACCCCAATTTGACTCCAAAGGTCATCATCTCCACCTCGTTTTTGTAACTTTTTAAAGTTAAGTTACATATAAAAAAAAAGAGTTATTTTACAGCTTTAAGCTCAGTTATGGCATTAAATAGTTTACTGGCTGATCCGAACATGCACTAGATTGCATCTTCTATAAAGAATGAAGATTCCTTTAGAAGAACTAAATGTTGACCACTTTGCAGAAATAGTTCCTGAACAAAAAGCATTCTTGAAAGAGTTAAAAGGCTTCAAATCTGCAGATCTCAGCACATTTTCAGCAATAACTTCTACCTGCTCTCGGCTTTCGAGCCGCCTCAAGGCAAACGGCGGACAACAGAAGCCAGATGTGCCATAACAATTCTGTTTCACAACAGCTGTCCCATGACACTCCACTGCAGAAGGGGGTGTGGAATCACGTGGCCCCCCGTGCCCTTAAACCCCAGCGGCACGCTCACAAAGTGCAGCAAAGCCTCCAGCTCAGCATCAGGATGGACGCAGCCAACGGGACGGTGAACGGGAACCACGGCGGCCCAGAGCCGGCGACCGCCGAGCCGGGTCAAGGGACCAGGGTAAAAGAAAAACCTGCAGATTGTGACGTTTGTGCTGTTTTGTGATGATGAAGCAGGACTTTTGGCTGCTGCTCTAGAATGTTCTGGTGAATAGAGACCAGAAAGAGCTGATGTGAGAGAAAAACAATGAGCTGGAGAAAACAATGCAGCAAATTTGATGTTTTTAAAGTAAAATAAATACTAACTTACAAAGAAAAACAGGAATTAGAGTCAATTTTTTTGGTTTGTATTCGCTAAAAAAAAGATTATTTAATAATTTTTGGCTAAATGTGAATAAAACTTTATGTTTTCTGTGGGTTTTTGTAAGCTTTAAATCATTTTCTAACAAAAAAAATTTTTTTTTTAGCAATTTCAGCAAAAATATAATGAATATAATCAAATGTAAAGTTTTTTTTTTTTTTGCACGTTGTTTTGAGACGTTGATCCCATCTGAGTGTGAAGCGTCATGGTTGTGAAAAAGATTTTCACCCTTGATCTTATAAATGTGGCTCTAATTAAAAACAGACATGGAAGAACAGGAGAAATATTGAAAAAAAAAGCCCTGAAATAGTGAGGAATTTCAGCTTTTTATGATAGTTTTTGAGAAACGGGGGATTTTTCTGACCTTTTCCAATAACCTCAAAACACGGAGCATTATTGCACTTTGAGCTTTCATCTTTTTTTTCCTGCAGAAGAGACGGGGCTCCATGTACCTGGAAGAGGAGACCAACAAGTCCGGAGTGATTTCCTGCATTTTCTCCTTGAAAGAGGGGGTGGGAGCTTTGGCAAAGGCTCTGCGGCTCTTTGAGGTAGAGATAAGCTTTCCTGCAAGAAAATTGGGAGAAATTTCTGCTGTAATTTAACCCAAAAGAGTTTTTAACAAACTCTAATGTCCTTGATCTAACAATAACGTCAATAAGACAAAATCCACCTTTAAGATTTTTCTTAGAACAATTAATTTTTTTTTATTTAATCAGATTTTTCTAGTAAAACAGAATCAAAAAAGTCAAATTCCTAGTCTTTTGTGAGTCTGTAGGAAAACAAACGGAGCAAATGTCACATGTTTGCATATCAGTTGTGTGCAAACACGGCGAGCTGCTCTTCGATCCAACCGCTGACGTAAACCAGGTTCTGTAGAACAACAATCACACAAAAACACCTGAAGTTCCTTTTGACGTACACGTTGGGTGAATTTTTTACAAGTTGTTTGGAAAGTTTGGATGTGTTTTCCAAAATAAGCATTTAAATGAAAAAATCTGATACAATCATTCATTAAAAAATAATAAACTTAATTATCAGATCATTTAATTTACCTTCAATTCAAACATATTTTCTACTGTGAAAATTATTTTATTTTTAGCCTCCATTTAATTTCTTTAACATTGTGTTTTTTATTTTGTTTAAAAAAAGCACCCAACTTAAATGTTTACTATTTGAGAAACCCCAAACACGCTAGATTTATAAATGCTAATGCTAGCACGCTAAAAGAATTCTAAATCTAGCAACTTTTGTTTACACATTTTAAAATATTCAGTACCACCATGCTAATGCTAACTACAGCTAAAAAATGCTTAATCAAATATATTTTCTGGGATTTATTTGAACTAAAAACTTTATTTTTCATTGACTTTTACTTTTTAACCAACAATCAAATCTGCTTCAATCATGCTAGCTTAAATTGTGCCACCCCGCTAATGCTAACTACAGCTAACAAATTAATTAAATTAATTGTGTGGGAGTTCTTTTAACTAAAAGAGTTCTTTTCATTGACTTTTACTTTTCAACCAACAAGCGAATCAGTTTCAATCATGTTAGCTTAAACATAGCATGCTAACGTTCACATTCACACCCAGGGGCAATTTAGAGTAACCAATAAACCTGTCAAACATGTTTTTGGACGGTCCCCAGAGAAAACCCACGTATGCAAATTTCATCACGACTCACTATATCGTGTGTTTGCCATTTTTTTAGTGCTTTTTGAATCTACAATTCCAAAATCCAGCACCCTAGAAATTTCCCAGAATTCTTTGCGAAAAACAGATAGATTGGGAAATATAGACCAGAATGCTTGAAGAATTTTTGTGGAAAACGGGTATTTAAACGTACTTTTTGATGAACCATCTCCGTGTTTATCATCAAAACATTGTGGAATCATAAATAGTTGTCATGAAATGCTTGTATGGGTGAGATTTTGACTTTGTGAAATTGGAAAAAAAAATAGTGAGCATGGTACCTGAGTTGCATTTACAAAATCACTGAAAACTGAGCAAAAGTCAGACTATTTCAGTGTCTTACATTAAAGTAAAACTAACTACTGTTGTGTTGTTTTGTAACGTTGCTCCCATTTGCTTTTGCTCATAACGGTTTCTTATCTGCGAGAAAATAAAGGTTAAAAAAAGGATCAAATTAATTGACGGTGTGGGATTATATAAGTTTGTTTCCTTCCACTCCCTTTCAAGCGATCTACTTGTGATTCAATGAGTTTTGTTTTTTTCATGTGTTATTCCTGATTGCTCAAAATAAACCATTTCATTCATTCATTCAATTGAAAAAGCGTCAAAAATAAAAAATACAAGGAAATGACGATCCGTTGGTCATTTCTAAGATTTTCTTGGCCTCTTTTATTTTGAAAGGTTAAAATATTAGCTTCACTTGAAATATTCACTGTTCCACTTGGTAAACATTCCTGTTCTTACAATTACTCCTTAAAATACCCAATAAAAACAGGGATGGGCAAACTTTATTACTCGTGGGCCACAAAGAGTTTTAAAATTTGACAGAAGGGCCGAACCAGGAACAGATTTGTGGCGAGTTTTAGTCATTTATCTCGTAAAAGAAAGAAATAACACGGGATCTGGATAAAAACGTACCTTAATATTGATTAAAATTACTTTAAAACAGAACATTTTGTAGTTTTTATTCATAATTGTGGTTTTTTGCTCTCATTTTAGTGCCACTTTCACCAATGGGTTGATTGGGCTACGTTCATGTGGTGTTGAAATAATTGAAAAAATGAATGGAAATCACACATAAATATCAGAAAAACAACAAATCTTCAAACACTACACGAAGGCAGAATAACTTTTGGACAGTTTGGACAGTATTGTTTTTTTTTTTGTTTGTTTTGTTTTAATGAGATGTTTTAAATGTCAAAGATTTTGACTCCGGCACTGCTAGCTCCAACTTTAGAATGCTACATTTATTATAAAATAGTTTCAGAGTTCATCACAGCATATACAGACCAATGATTAAGAAGGAATATTTGCAGATTATTATTTCATCAGAAAAGTAATTAACACAAATTGGGCGTTAAACATATTGCATATTATTGCAACATTTTGCAGAATTACCACTTGTTTCGTAGTAATTCTGTGATAATTTAAGATTAACTCACGTCTGCTCCTAACCAGGACTGGAAGAAAAAGTGATTTTTTAAGCATTTTTCTTCTAATTTGCAACCTCTAATGTGAAGGACGCTAAAATGTGATTAGAAAACAAACTTCTAAAACACTCTAAATTGTGTTTTATTGTTTTAAGTTGTAAACTTTCAATCTTTACTTTGCTACCTCTAAGTCTAGAGGGCAAAAACAATTCAATTTAAACTTTAAATATATTCTACTTTTAGTCACTCAAACGTTGGGGAACACAATTAAACATTACATTTTTTATTAAAATTAAATGGCTAATTAATTCTCTGTTACTATGAAAAATGTAATCATTTAGTAGGTTTTATATGCCTTAAAAAGGATACATTTACCTAAATATGAGACAAAAGGTGTTGAAACATTGCATTAAAACACTTTTTTTTAGTGTTTTAAAAATAAAATCTTGTTTTTTGTAGATCAATAATTAATCCATGTATATGTAAAAAACTTCCAAAAGTAAACAGTTGTTCACCAACTTTTTTTGTTGCAAAAAAGCTAAAAAAAAAACCAAAAAACAATATTTTATGTTTACAAACATGTTTTCCAGAGGAAAACTTTCCGTTTATGCGAGCAGCAGAAAATGCTTCGTCACGGCGATCAATACCGAGCGTGTGCCAAACGCTTCCCCGTTAAAAGCAGCTGTAAACACCAGGAGTCCGCTTGGACCTATGAGCTCCCTCCATGCCGATCCTCCCCTGCTCCGCCCCCTCCACCCACAGCTCTCATCGTCCAAGCTAGTGAATGCCCCCCCACCCCCAAGCTAAAACGCCCCTGCTTATCGTTGGGTAATGACTCCCCGCTAAGTACATAAATGCATCAAATCCAACAACCGAAATGCAGCTCTCTGGTGTCTTGTGACAAGTTTACTCTCACGTCTCCATGTTTATCCGCCCCCACGCCGTAGGTTTCCTGTGACAAGTCATGCTGCCAGAAAACCTTGACCTTGCACCAGAGGAGGGACGGCTCGCAGGGGTACACAAATCTGGCGGCATGACCCTGCACGCTGCCCTGAAACGACCGGTTTCTCTAACCCTAAATAACATGATTAACGATGATTTAGTCTGCAAGAGTCAGGTTTTTGACATATTTCTAAATACTTAGTTTATTTTGTCTTCACACGTCTTCATTTCTGTTTGAAGTCCCTGCAGAGGGAAGCAATAACACATGGCTCACAACAATCGGATCCAGATGGGAGGAGGCCCCCGAGCTAGCATCGTTCTTATAGCAGTGAAAGAACAACATCCAGCCCTTCAGGTTGACCATGTATAGACTACAGGACAGATAGATGTCAAATATTGAGGAAAATTTATATGGAAATGTCTACTTTTTTGTGGAAAAACTACTAAATTCAAATTAGTTTTTCAATCTTAATATGTTGTTAAAACGTTAAATAATGAATGAGGTCAAAACTGACAGATGACGTTAAGGGCTGTTGACAGAAGTTAAAGGGCGGGGCTACCGCACTTGGCCCCTTTTCTCGATTTTAGAGTCAATATTTACATCTTTACTGACAAAGATTAAGAACATCTTTAAAACACGCTTCTTTCAAAAATAACGAAAGCAATATTTTAAAAATGAAATAAAAGCAACGATGAATCTGTAGTAATGGCCTTTCACTCTGAAGTTCTCATTTGTCACCCTTCCAAAATCCTCTGCGCCCCCCCTTCCCATATAAAATGTTCTAGCTCTGCCCCTGCAGAGGCTTCCAATTTGGACTTAACCCAAGAAAAAGTTTTCTTCTGAGCTTTCAAAATTAATTGGACAACTGATTTTTCTTTTGTTTATATTACGTAGCACTGATTACAGCAGGCAATAAAAAATGAAAATAAACTTAGATAATAGTAAAAAATATCTAAAAATTAATTAAAAAAATGTTCAAAAGAAAAAGAAGAGAAATGAAATAAAAAATAGAAGAGAAATTGTGTGGCTTCTCTAGGGGTTTTGTCCAAATCTGACAGGCAGCAATCACTTTAGTGAGGAAACACCACCCTCTAGTGGTGAAGAAATACATTGCTGCAAGTTCAAATCTGAAGATTTTCTTTTATTATGTAAGAAGAAATGAATTTATATTGCACTTTTCGCAAGTCAGAAACCACAAAGTTCTTTACAGATTAAAAGGCTAAACAAATGTAACAAAATAAAATATAAATAAATAAAATATCATAGGTAAAATGCAACACATTTTTCGAATCGATAAGGGTAGATGTAAGTTTAAAATTGCATTTATGAGTATTTCTTTATTCAAATGAACCAGGAAATGCAGTTGGAAAAAGATCGTAGAAAACACGATTTGAAAATAAATGAAAAGATGACCGGAGTGGGACTTTGTGTGGTTTGACAGGATAACGGCATCAACCTGACGCACATCGAGTCCCGTCCGTCCCGCATGGACAGAGAGGAGTACGAGTTCTTCATCAGCGTAGACTCCAGCTGCTCTCAGGCCCTCGATGACGTCATCGACGGTCTGCGGAAGGAAATCAGCGGCGTTGTGCACGGACTGTCGCGCAACAAGCAGAAGGACACAGGTTAGTGTGTAACAACACTCTACAACCACACAAACTGAATCCGAACACTCCTCAGGTCACAGGATGACTGAAATTGTTTCCACTTTGTATCATCCTTAAACAAAAAGATGTCAATTACATTTCTCTTCATAAACTACACGATCTATTTCAAATACTCGTACTTATAGTCAAGTATACTTATTAAAATAGACTCCAAGTGTACTGCTTTTTGCCAAGAGATCATATGATCTTACAGTTTGAAAGAAGTGAAATAGTTTAAAACAGAAATTGAACAAAAACACTCACATTTCTGATGAAATGAGGAACATTTTTGATGAAAACGATGATTCATTTTCTTAAAATGTCCAAAATTAATAATAGTTTCATACAAAATGTTTAGTATTTTTAAACACCTGGTAGGTAAATATGCTTAATAACTGCAATAATTTTGGTAATTATTGAGTATTTGTCAGCATAAAGCTAGACTTTTTCTAAATTATTTTTTATCATAACTGCTTTGACTTTATACTCTCACATGGGATCTTCCAGGTAGAATAACATTTAATAAATCTCGAAAAAATGTGGAAATAAATCAAATTTGAATTTAAAAAAAATCAAGAAAGAAAGAACTTTTTTGGACAATAACTGAGGTACATTTAACCAGAAAGCCTGAAAATATTCATTTAATGTCATTATTTGTGCCTCAAAACAACAAAAATTTAAAAAATTGTATGAATCTTGTTTACAGAAATGCATTATAAGATGGTATTTTTGTTTGAATCCCCTTTTTAATAAGGTCTAATCAGTGAGACTGTCCAGTTATTCTAGCATCAAGTAATGTTTATTCAAATTAAATTCTAATTTTTAAAGTGTTAGAACCGACAAGAACATGTAAACTATTTATTCTTTATGATAAAACTGGAAAAATTCACAACAAAACATTAACTACGTGACTTTAAAAAAACACAGTTTTATCTAGTCTAATGATAAAATAAAACCACTTTGACTTTTATCGTTACATACAGGTAGAAATATTTCTAATAGATCTACAGAGAAATAGAAAAAAAAAGCTAGAAATAAAGAACTTTTTTTGGTAATTTATTTACTTAAGTACCTGGTTTGTGTAATTATGATTTTATTAATTTTTAAGGTGGACTTTTAATAACTATTTTATCAAGCCTAACACTGAAAATTTGTCAGGTTATTTTAGCATGAAGCTTTACTTCTATATATATATATATATATATATATATATATATATATATAAAATCATTATATATACAAACATTTATTAAATTTAAATTATTTGTACCCCAAAAGAACAAAATGTTAAATATTTTTAAGTATCTTGTTTTTTGTGTTTATAATTATGTTTTATTTTACATATTAATTGTTTGGCCACATTTTCAAACGTAACCCTGGAGAACCCAAGAACATTCTGTTCTTTAAAAGTTAACTATTTTGTCTGTTTTTCGTTCATTTTGGGAAGCAGCAAATAAAAGTGGCCAATGAATAAATAAATCGTCAGCAAAATAATAAATAAAAAACAAAACAAAAACTTAAAAGACAATAAAAAATACAAATAAAATATAAAGATTCATATTTAAACAAAGTATCCATATAACTCGTTTAATTAGCTTATTTGGCTTTAAATATTTTATTTGTACATCATTGTTTCTATTGTTAACTGATGTAGTTCCTTCTCAATGTAATATGTATTTATAAATATATCAAAAAATGCTTGGAGTGACTCTTGTGTCAAACAAACGCCTTAATTTTCCGTCTTCCTGTTCTCCAGTTCCATGGTTTCCTAACGACATCCAAGACTTGGACCGTTTCGCCAACCAGATCCTCAGCTACGGCTCGGAGCTGGATGCAGATCACCCCGTAAGTCCTGACTCACCGTGTGTCCGCCACTTCCTGTGTGCACCCACACATGTCATGAAAGCGGCGAGGAGCGGCCCACTCCGCTCTGTTCTCATGGAAATGATACGGACGCACAAATTGATGTCATTGCTTTAATTGAGCCCCTGTAATTATAGATAATTGCTCCCTTTTGCCACCGCAATTAAAGCCGCATGAACTAAAGAGCCCTCCACAAAAGGCTGCATTTGAATATGGATTGGGACGCTCCTTTTGGAGACGGAGAGCATAATTCTCATCCGCGGAGGATTTCCAGGCTTTGATTCAGCGGTCAGGTCCCACGCACCAATCAGGAGGTCTGTTTGTGTTTCCAGGGCTTCACAGATCAGGTGTACAGAGCTCGCAGGAAGGAGTTTGCCGACATCGCCTACAACTACAGACAGTAAACACTTTTTCTTCTCTGCCAATTGCCTCCTAATGTCACAAAAAGTCGTTTTCAAAGGGATTTGGACCAGGATTTAACCAGGACTTGTCTAATTTAATTCAATTTTATTTTTACAGCTCAATATCACAAATCAATTACCTCAATAGGCTTGAAGCAGAAAGTCAGTCATATAATATAAATTATCTTAATAAGAAAGACGTTAAAGATATTCCTAATAAAACAACAAAAAGTTCATTTTATTAGTGTTTTATTTAAAATTATTTAAAAAATTAAAGCTGTCTTAACTTGTATATTTAAAGCCTCAAAGGGGAATTTTTGAAAAAAAAAAATAATTTGGTATTAAAAATGATAAATTAATAAAAAAGCACTCTTTAAAAATCAAGTTTGAGTTTAAATATTAATATTTTGCATGAAAATAAAAAATAAACTACATTTTAGTTGGCAGAATCATATAAAAGCACGGCAGAGGAAGTGTCATGATTTGGGCTCAAAACGTTTCAGCCCCCAGAAGGTTTTAGAACTAAATCAAAAGTAGAATTTATGACAAAACAAAGAAAAAACTGCCAACAGAACCAGAAAATCCTAACTTCCTTTTGAAATAAGGGTGACAAAAAGCAGTTTTATCTGAAAAGACAGAACGTATAATTCCCACAATTCCATTTACTCACATTCCGTCTCTTTCTCCCAGCGGCCAACCCATTCCCAGGGTGGAGTACACCGAGGCGGAAAAAGAAACGTGGGGGATCGTCTTCAAGGAGCTGAAGACTCTGTACCCGACCCACGCCTGCCGCGAGCACAACCGGGTCTTCCCCCTGCTGGAGAGATACTGCGGCTACAGGCAGGACAACATCCCGCAGCTGGAGGACGTGTCTCGCTTCCTGCAGTGTAAGTCAGGAAGAGGGCGGATGACACCCACTGCTCATGTTAGATTTAACTCCTTAAGTTTGATTTAGTCCCTCTGAGACAAAAAAAAAATGACATTTCAGCGAGAATTTATGATTTGGATACATTCTAGGAAAGATTTACCTGATATTGATGTGATACTAAGTGGCTTCAGCTTAAACCAGAACTTAACGCCGCGTTCACACAGCACGAGGAAGAGCGCTCCGAATCACCTCCAGTTCACACCAGACGCGTATTTTTTCGCTTCTGCTCAGCTGTGGTTATTTAGAGCTTTTACAATTAATTTGACATTGGTGCACATTGGTCTGTGTGTTTGTCTGTTAGTTTTGTGTGTTGTTTGTGTGTTTATTTTCATCTGTACAGTCCGTTTAGACACAAAAGTATGATTACAAATGTCAATTTGGGTAAGAGAGATATAGTATGTCCTTTCCATCAAACTCATTTTGACAGGTGACCTTTGACTTCCACATTCCGATGTGATGACGTAACAATTTGATATCAATTTGATATAAACTTTATATAAACTTTATATCAAATGGATATATATCTCTCTTGGGTATTTTATTGTGAAAAATGTCTTATATTTTGAAAACTGAAAGTTTGAAAACAAAAGTACTGTAAATATGTTAGTTTTTATCAAATTAAATTTTTAAGTTGAGTAAACATTTCATTCAATATTTTAATTTGATGAAAACTAATAGTTTTAAATATAACCTGGTTGTTAATTAATCCAATATTTCACTTTTTACTGTGTAAACTTCTCATTAGAAATGGCCGCTTGAACACGAGTTTTCCTAGCTTGGTGTAAACGTAGCTTTAGAAAAATTGATTAACCAACTGAGCAGATCAGCTTGTAGATTTTGGCTTTATGTCAAAATATTTTTTTCTAATAATAGACTCTTATAATGAGATAGAAATGTAACAATTAGGAGCATTAAGTTTATTTAAACTAATACATAATTTTCCACATTTTTTTTAAGCAAAAATACATTGGTTATAAAAATACATTTTTAATTTTATTTCATTAATTTAAACTTTTTTGTGGCAGTTTTGTGATTTTAAACACTAAATAATGCTTATAGAGTAGTTTTTCCTACATTTATTACTAGAAAGTCCAGTGACTCACAGGCCTTACATAACACAGAACATGATTGATGTTTTCAAACCGCCTGTTCAAATCCCTCACTTCCTATGTCTCTTATTCAACCCTCACGCCCGCTCCCTTTCATCCCGCCGCCGCCGCCGCCGCCGCAGCGTGCACGGGTTTTCGGCTTCGCCCCGTGGCCGGCCTGCTGTCATCCCGAGACTTCCTGGCTGGACTGGCCTTCCGCGTCTTCCATTCCACGCAGTACATCCGTCACGGCTCCAAGCCCACGTACACCCCCGAGCCGTGAGTGTCCGGCCTTTCATGGTGGAACAAGCAAACAGAAATGAAAATGTCTCTTCTGCCTGTCTGTCTGTCTGTCTGACTGTCTGTCTGACACAGGGACGTTTGCCACGAGCTGCTGGGACACGTCCCTCTGTTTGCTGACCAGAGTTTTGCCCAGTTTTCACAGGTCTGTTAAAAAAAAACAAAATCTGACTTTTACAGATTATCAGCCTTAAAAACAATTCTTACAAAAAAAACATGTTTGCTCCTCACAGGAAATCGGTCTGGCCTCTCTTGGTGCCCCTGATGAGTTCATAGAGAAACTCGCTACTGTGAGTATTTCTTAAAATGGTCAAAGAAAATTCACGTTGTCAGCAATTTTTGTTAATCTGACATTTTTTTCACTAGTCGTTAGTGCAAGAAACAATAGATGAAAATGAAACGTATATTGTTGAAAACTGACAGTATTTGATAACTTTCAGAGTACTAAGACATAAATGACCATCAGTACTACAAAGCAAATCTTTCTTTACTAATCCACTTCCTAACAGGATCAGGACTAATCCAGCTCAGACATGGATCTGATGACTTTGAGCTGTAAACGTATTGGTCTTTTTTAAACGTTAATTGTTTTTTCTATTAATCATTACTGTAAAATGTTCTTTAGTTATCAGATTTTATGTATTCCTGCTATACTCTTTTGTTTACATGATTGTACAATGTATTGCTGCAATTTTAGCATATGTGCAATATAAAAGTTATAGGCGAAAAGTCCATTAGACATATGTGGAAATACATGGAACGCTCGTGGAAAGCCACAAATTTGCCTTTGCATCCCGTAAAAGTTACACAGGATTTACGTGATAATTACGAATAAACTACTTAAAGTACGCATAAATTGCGTAACTCTCTTGACAGATATCTGCGCGAATCGACAAACTCAAAAAACAATAATTACACATGTATCATGAAATACCAAAATTTTAAAATGGAAAATATGCTAAATGTTGGCAGTAGTTTTGTGACACGACCTTAACCCTTTAAACCCCAACAAATCAAAGAATTGACTGAAAATTACATTTTTAAGGAATTGTTTTAAACCATTTGATAAAATCCACAAAAGAATTTAGCAATAGCATTTTTTAGAACACAAATGAGCATTCAAGGAAAAAAGCACCTTATTTACTCACTGTCGCAAATTTGATCCACGCGTTTTTAACATAGTGTAGCTGTGACAATTAACACATTTTGTATTCTTCCAATATGGGAAGAAGTTACCGTAGATGGATGAGTTATTCTCTACCATAGAGTATAAGAACCACCATGAAATATGAAAAATAAGCAATTTTATAAGAATAAAGTTGTGGAATTATAAGAAAAAAATGTTTTTAATTTTCAAAAATAAAGTAATTCCTTTATTCTTCAAAAAGTCGAGACTTTACAATAAAACATTCTCCTTTCTCAAAAATAAAATGTTACGTATACAATGGATGAATATCACAGTTCAAGAATCTTGCTGACTCCTTACTTTTCTGTAAATGTACAATAAACAAATTTATTACTTACCCATATAAAATGACAACTTTTGAAATCATAAATTTAAAACTTTATTCTAGTAAATTTAAGATTATTTTATTATAATTTTACAAATTTTTTAACCATAAATTTACAATTTTATACTCAAATTTTTATGACTTCATCATAATTTTATCATTTTTGTCTTATAATATTACTGCTTTTTGTCAAAAATTTCAGATTTATTTTTCAGAATTTTTGACTTTATTATAACTTTTTTCCTATATTTTCACAACTTTGACAATATTATTGTTATTGTCCCAATTTTACTACTTTATTCTTATAATTATATTAACTTATTCTCATAAAATGTTGCCTTTTGCTCATATCACAACTTCTTTGTCATAAATGTTTTGTTTTTTTTCTCATAATTTTACAACTTTATTCTCATAATTTAATGATATAATTATCAAAATGTTTCTTTTTATAATTTTACAAATTTATTCTCATAAAGTGTTGCCTTATTTCTTATATTACACATTTTTTGTCTTATTTTTTTTTTTTTTACTTTTTTCTCAGAATTTTACAACTTTTCATTCTTAGAGAATTTGTTATAATTATTTGGGAACTTCTCATAATTTTATGACTTTCTTATCATTTTACAACTTCATTCTCATACATATATATATATATATAAAATATTAAAATCCTTAAACACATTCTCACAGGCAGACTTTATATTGAAGAGCTCAAATTGGTTCTTTTTTTATTCTTTTTATTTTTGCTTTTTGACATCAGACTTTTGCATTCGTTCCATGTTTGCAGGTTTACTGGTTCACGGTGGAGTTTGGTCTCTGCAAGCAAGGCTCTGAGATCAAAGCGTACGGAGCTGGCCTTCTTTCATCCTTCGGGGAGCTGCAGGTTAGAGGAAGCTGAGTCACCTACCCCCCCAAATGTTCCATAAAACACGTAAACAGGTTGCACAACTGCCCCGGTTGTCGGGGAGTGGGTTAGTGGTCCACTCTGGTTCAATGTGTCACTGGGGGAGTCGCCCAGCGGGGCGGACGTAAAGTGGTTCACTGGGTAAGCGGAGACGTTTATCCAGGTCACACGTTACGTGAGCTGAGGATGTGCACTCGGCCGGGACACCCACCAAGCTCTGAGTCATGCCGCACTTCCTGCTCATACAGGGAACGTTCTGACTTAAAAATAAATCCATGGAAAATAAAAATAAAGGTGTCTCGATGTGTTTCTATGCAGTACTCCCTGACAGATGAACCCAAACTGATGTCTTTTGACCCCGAGAAGACCAGCCTGCAGAAATACCCCATCACCGAGTACCAGCCGGTTTACTTCGTGGCAGAAAGCTTCGAAGATGCCAAGGAGAAAGTGAGGTGGGTGTTCTGATCATTAACGCTCTGCAGAACAAAAGCGCCCCATAACTCGACTGTACGTTGAATATGTTTCTGCAGGAAATTCGCAGACACCATACCCAGGCCCTTCTCGGTGCGCTACAACCCCTACACCCAGAGCATCGAGGTCCTGAACAACACCCAGCAGCTCAGGAACCTGGCAGACTGCATCAACTGTACGCAGCAGCTCAACACAAAAATCCTCTCCGTTGTTGATTTGAACAAAAAAAATCCCCAAAATCCACGAAGAACAAAAGTTTATTGTTTAAAATAGTCAATATTTTTTTTTACTTTTATTCTGATATTTTGAATTTATTTATTAGTCATAAATCTGTCTACTTCCTGTTTTGAACACGAGACATCACTTAGTCCAATTCTCATATCATCGATGGGGAGTAGTAAAAGGAATTCAGACATAGTCTAATTTCTGTCTGATTTGTACATTTTTGTCTGTTTAGTTCTGGTTATTTCAATAAAGTTTTTTGTCCTTTCAGGTGAAGTGGGGAAACTGTGTGAAGCTCTGCGGAAACTGGAGTAAAAGCTCGTCTGACCTGATGTCTTCTCTCTTCTAACTAAAAACCTTTCTTTGTATTAAATAAGTATGCATGGCAGAAACATACTATATTGATATAGAACAGACCTGCAGGTTATTTTAGGGAATTAGATGCTAGAGTAGAGCGATATGTATGTTACTATTAGTAGATAATTGTAACGGAATTACCTTTTTTTTCTCTTAAAAACAGCTTTTTTGACATAAATTGTAGTTCTTTTTTAGTTTATTTTGAATAAAATGTCTGATTAGACATAATAATTTGTTATATTTAGATTCAGAACAGCTAAATGTAGCTCTGTGAATTTTATATTAGCTCGGTTAGAAGTTTTCTTTTTAATACATTTTTAGTTCAAATAAAACTTTGATTCACTTTTGCTTTTTTATGTCATTTTACACGTGAAAAGGAAAAACTGCATTGAAATGGATCCTTCAGCTTTAATACTGTCCACATAGTAGGCAAAATGTTTGCATCACAGATCAATGCCATTTATCTGTGATTCTTCTTTTCACTGGTGAATTATTTTACTTTATGAGAATTTTTTTCAATAAACATATTCTTGTGTTACTGATGTCCAGCTTTTATTTTGTCTTTCATTTATAAATTAAAAGAAAAAGCACAAAAATATGAATTTCAGAGGATTTAACGGACAAAACACACAACTAAACAGGAACTGAATAAAACTGAACAAACATCAATAAACAAGTGAAATTCAAATAGATTTATTGAATTAAATATGTGGAAAAAAATAAAATGAATTATAAAAATGCTAAGATGACCTCCAGAAACACTACATAACTTTGAGCTTTGAGCTGCTCGAAGCATAAAATGCACTTTTTAAAGTATTAGGCCACTTTAGGCCAACAAGTTCTTTTCAAAATAAAATACACCCTGTGTCAGATAAGATCCCCCTGCTGCAGCAGATTTACTTCAATTAAAAATACAAGAAAGTCAAACATGGTGTTTTCTATTATATGATTTTGGTCCTTTTTGCTATTTTACTATTGAATATAAAAATTAAAACATTAGTGTAGAACCTAATGAAAAACAGCAACTACACACTACTGTGTAGCAGAAAAAATAAAAAAATATGTACTTTAAATCTGTTCTAATAATAAACTTTTACCTTAATTTTACTCAGTTGTAACGAGTGAAAAATACAAACACAAAACTTGATTAGCAAAAACAAATTCACTAAAACTGCAATATATAATTTATTGAAATCATCTGGAATTTTCTTCAAAGTCGATGAGTCACGATGGAGGAAGATAAGAAGCGCCGGGGCCTCTGGTTACAGACCCCTGGTTTGAGTGAATTATTGAATTGTCAGCTATAAAATACCTTTTTTTCCCCCTTTTAAATTAAGGTCCCATAAACCACTTTTTTCCCATAAATGTAAGTTCAAAACTTTAATTTGAAAATTTTAATTATATTTTTATTGAAATCCTAATTGTCAAATTGTATTTTTTAAATTACAAATTGAATTGATGATTACTAAGATAAATTAAGTGTAAAAGAAATCCAAATCTTTGTTTTTCTGACTCCATTTTGTTTCAACTGTTATTTATTGGCCCACGTGACGCACATCTCCATTAAACAGGCAGCTCGTCTCCTCAGAGGGGGGGCGGGGAGGGCCTACTTAAACCTGCGGCAGAGGGGGGAGAACCCAAAGCGACCGTCGGAGCGAGCGGTACTCACCGGGCAGATGAAGACGGACGGAGCGGCGCAGATGTTCAGCGGCAGGAAGCAGAGCCTGATCGAGGACGCCCGCAGGGAGCGCGGCGGCGCCCCCGCGGGCTCCCCGGGACCCTCGCGGCTCGGAGATGGTTTCGTCTTCGAGGAAAAAGGCGGGAAAGTTACGCTGAACGTGCTGTTCGCGCTCAGCAGCCAGAAAAATGCCGGATTCTTCAAAGCAGGGAAGATATTTGAAGTAAGTCTTACCGTGACAAAAATTAAATTAAATTTGAGTAAAAGTAATGAAATGGCTTTGCACTTTACACTTTGATATATTTTACCCATAATTTATCTTTGTTTAGAGTTTTTTTATTTTTAGCATTTTGATAGCATACAAGATAAATTACATTGTGAACAAACAAAATCAAAATACTGTAAAAGTAGTTAAATCTTACTTTTAAAAGAGTGAAAGAACTGCTGCAGAAAGCCACACATTTAGAAATCTGGGATTTTCATTAAAGCTACACTATTTTCGAAATGGCCGATTTTCTATTGTTTTATCTCCATAGCAACAATTTTATTTTTTGGTCTTCCGAGGGTGACGGACAGACCTATGTCATTTTTAGAAGAATCGGTAAAAGCAAATTTTTGAATTTCCCTAGCAACAGGGTTTTTTTGTTCATTCCTAATATGTTCATACAGTATGACATATTGCTTCGTTCAGCTTGAGCCAGGAAATTGTTTAATAGTTTTTCACAATATTCTGGTAAAAAAAAAAAAAAATTGTGAGCAACAAGGAAACGCTACCCAATGGTGGTCGAGGAGTTAGTAGGATCAAAATCTCTCTAAATTTTTAGACGGTACTTAAGGTGATTTTTTACGAAGATTGCTCAAACAAGTTTTCTTGTCCCATAGTGCGCAAAAAAGTGAAAATCTCCAAATTTCACACCTTGCCTCAAATGCTGCGAGTTCTGTGGTCAATCCCATAATTTTAATTATTACTGATTTACTGACGTGTGGATTTTAAAATTATTTTTTGAGATTTTTTTTGACAATTTCTTTTGCAGTGATGTCATAATTTTTTTGCTTGTTTTCAAGTTTTGAAAAAGTGTTTTTTATTTAAAAAAAAAAAGAAATATTACAATTTTCTGTGAAAGCTACATACCATGCTTTTAATTTCTTGATAAATTGAGTCATAATCCTTAAAAACATGTTTAAATGCTTTCGCAATGTTGAAAAGTCAAGTAAAAGGGTTTGAAAGGGAATGTAAGAGAAAAAATTTAACTTTTTATGTCAAAAACACAAGTTTAGTTTGATGTTTTTAATATCTGGACCCTAAGAGATGCTGGAGATTTATCAGAAGACTCAAAAATCTGCAGAAAAGTTTTCATTTTTCTACTTCTGGTCGTACTTTAACCCAGACTTTTGAAGCCAAACTTCTCCACATCGAAAGCCGTCCGGGAAAGAAGTTGAAGAACGGCGGTCCTGACCTGGAGTTCTTCATGAGGTGTGAAGTTCAGAGCTCCGACCTGGACGTGTTCCTCAACGCACTGAAGAGAGTGGCGGATGACGTCCGCTCCTTTCCAGAGGAAAAGGGTGAGCGCCGCTTTTCCCCGTCCAGCATTGTGGCATTGAGTGTCTGACAGTGACACGCTGATCTCCGTCCACATCACAGTTCCCTGGTTCCCAAAGCAGATCAAAGACCTGGACAGATGCAACGAGTTGATCACCAAATTCGATCCCGACCTGGACCACGACCATCCTGTGAGTATTTATATTATTACAGCACAAAAACCTTTAAATTAAGATGTTTTGAAATCCTTGAATTCCGTGTTTTCTCAGGGCTATAACGATTCAGAATACAGAAAAAGACGAGCCGCCATCGTTGAGCTCGCTTTCAGATACAAACAGTAAGTAGCAGCTTCTAGTAAAGGAAGAAAAACAGTCGTTTCTGTGAGCTCCTCCTAACCCAAACCCTCTCCTGCAGTGGAGATCCGCTGCCCACGGTGGAGTACACGGCAGAGGAGACCTCGACCTGGTGAGTACACTGTTACGGTGAGGCTCTGGAGCGAGTGGCAGAAGCAGTGACAGTGTTGTTGTGTTTGAAGGACGCAGGTCTACCAGCAGCTGCGGAGCGTCTACCCCGGCACAGCCTGCCGCCAGTTCCTGGACAGCCTGCAGCAGCTGGAGAAGGGGTGCGGCTACGGGAAGGAGCGCATCCCGCAGCTCAGAGAGGTGTCGGCCTTCCTACAAGGTCCGCAAACTCTTCAGATCCAAACAAAAACGATGAAAGTCTGTGACGTTTGAAAATGTACTGTTGGCTACCGTACGGAGACACGTCTTATGATAATTCACTCACAGCAGCAGCTTCCATGGAAGTGGTTGCCCCAAGCAACCACTCTTTTTTTTGCCTCTGGAGGCGAAGAACACGTTTAGCAATTAATAAATCGGTACGTCAAAGTTGCTTAGCAACCATCAAAGATGCTAGCCACACCCGCTACCCTGACAACAACTAATAACTAGAACTACAAGACAATGGAAGGGCAACTGCAAATTTTTTTTTTTTTTTTAAAAAACTATTCGGTCTGTCACAGAAACTTTCTAGTTTGCGATGGTTTTTGCATTTCAGCAAGGCTCAGGGTGACGTGTTGACGCTCAAATGATAAACACCTCCCCCAAGTTAGCAACATCTTCTCATGGTTGCCATAGAAACAGACTGTTCGGAATGACTGTTTGTGAGAAATAGACCCCATCCCCCTTGGAGTTCCAAACAGGAAGTGGGCTGTGGACTTCCAACAAGCTTGCTCCTGATTGGGCCGTGTGGTTGTCATAGAAACGCAGACTGATTCCGACCAGTTACTGCTCTTTAGCTGCGTTTGCATGTACAAAATGTGATTAATCGGATTAGAATAGTACTGTGCACATGGACCCTGAAAAACTTGATCAGAGTATTGCAAATATTTAAATACGCCGTCTGTATAGCCAGAAAAAAAAGGTTGGAGCCAAAAGGAAGCCATTATCTATGGATAATGTCATACCAACTCAAGTCCAGTTCTCATATACAGTCAACGTCCGCTTTGTTAGCAACATCTTGTATGGTTACCATAGCAACAGAATAGTGTAAAGAAGCATTTTAACCCAAAGAGTAGTTTTGTGTGCCATTTTAACCAGAATCCGCTTAAAATAAATGAAAAACCAGAATGTACATTTGAAGAAAGTATATTCTAAATTTAAAGTTAAGTTTCAAAAATGTGTCCTATGGATGGTTTGTGGCGTCAAAGAATAATAATAGAGAACTGGAAGGTTTCACTCAATTTTTTTGCCCATAAATATAAATGATGGCAATGTAGGCTATAAGGAGAAAAATGCAAAAAGTTTAAAAGATGTTTTATGACTTTTACAGAATTCACATCCTGTTTTGTGCTTTCAAAATAAAACATTTAACCAGGAAAAAAAATCTTCCTATAGGAATAATTATTTAAAAAATGTTTTTGTGTTTTCAGAACCCAGACAGTAAATGTGTTGAACGTTCTTTGTTTTGGTTCTGCAGAGAAAACGGGCTTCCAGCTGCGTCCCGCCGCCGGCCTGCTGTCAGCCAGAGACTTCCTGGCCAGTTTGGCCTTCCGAGTGTTTCAGTGCACGCAGTACATCCGGCACCCATCCTCCCCCATGCACTCCCCCGAGCCGTGAGTGCTCGTCCCCCTTCAGCTCTCTTTCATTCACACGTTCGATCGGCTGCTTGTGGTTCTGACCCGGTTCTACCTGCTCCAACAGAGACTGCTGCCATGAACTGCTCGGCCACATCCCCATGCTGGCGAATAAAGAGTTTGCGCAGTTTTCTCAGGTGATTAAACCACAAAGCAGTTTGTCTTTTTGAGTTATCAAGAAAAAAAAAAGATGTAGTTTTATTAACGTCGTTCTGTTTTTAACGTGTTCAGGAGATCGGACTCGCCTCACTTGGAGCTTCAGATGAAGACATCGAGAAACTGTCAACGGTAAAAACTCAAAAACACAAATTTTTGTTGCCATTCTCTTTTGTTGTTTTTTAATTAATTATTCAAACTTTAATACAAGTTTATTTTGAAATTCTGCGATCATTTGATTTATTTTCAAATTACTTTTTTTTCATGGACCTTGTCATTTTTAGTGATAAATTCATTTTATTTATTATAATTTAATTTGTAGATGTTTTATTAAGCATAATTTAGGTAATTTTTTTTATACATGACATGTTTAAAAAGAGTTGTCTTTGGAGGTTTATTTTTCATGTTTTTAATCCCATTAGTAAAAAAATATTACCTAAAAATAGTTTGTGTATTTTTAAAAATATATTTTAATTACTTTTTATTCCCTTTTTAGGGTCATTTATTTTAAAATATTACAAGTATGTTTAGGCAGCGCATTCACATACAGAATTGTAAGTTAATAAAACATCAAATACAGATTTAACAAAAAAACTTTTATTATTCTTTAATTTTTCTAGTTTTTACTCAAAATGTTAAATCATGTTTTCACAATAAAATGTAAAATGATAAAACAAGAATTATTTTTTATCGGGAATATTAGTAAAATTACATAAAAAGGTTGACTTTTGCACCACTTTATTATTTAAACAATCTTTAATATTTTACTTTGGATATTTTTTCACTTGAATTTCTGATTTCAGCACAACTCCTTTAGAATCTGAGCTTTCACTGACATCTAGTGGTCATGCGTGGTACTGCGTCTGCTCCAGAACACTCAGAGTTTGTGTTTTGTTCTGTTCCTGCAGTTATACTGGTTCACTGTGGAGTTCGGTCTCTGCAAGCAGAACGGAGCGGTGAAGGCGTACGGCGCCGGGCTCCTCTCTTCTTACGGCGAGCTCATTGTGAGTCTCTTCTCTCTCTCTGCAAACTTTTGGTTCATTTTATCATCAGTGCACCGACAATCTGCTTCTTTTTTAATCCCCAGTACGCTTTGTCAAACGAGCCGGAGTATAAACCCTTCGACCCGGAGGAGGCGGCGGTGCAACCGTATCAGGACCAAACCTACCAGCCCGTTTACTTTGTGTCTGAGAGCTTTGAGGACGCAAAGATGAAGCTGAGGTGATTAATTATTATTGCTGCACAACTAAGCTTGAATATATATTACAAATGTATTAAAATAAAGCTAAAACGAAACAAATAAACCTCCAAATCTTAAAATTTTCCATACATTTTAAACTAATCTGGACAAAATTGTTGGTTCCCCTTCTATTACGAAAATAAAAGCTCACTAAAATATTTGATTAAAGTAATAATGAATACATTTTACTGAAAATGAATCAATATAACTCAAATATTGATTTTAAATTGCCGTATACCTGCATATGTTTCATGTGTAATCTGTCAAGGCCCCAATTTTGATAGCAAATAGTCAATTTATACAAATAACGTTTTATATTTCCATGTTTATATTACCACTACTTTAAAAAAAAATTAAAATAATTTTAAATACTTAAAACCAACTGAACAAACCCAAATCCATGTGTTTATAAAACTATCAAATCAAAAGTCACGTTAACATTTTTTTACTTCCTGTTAAAGGGGAGATTGTATCTTTAGTGAGGGAATTTACTTTATAATAGAGCAGAAAAATATCAAAAAGCCAAAAGAGGAGTTCAAAAAGATAACTGTAAACTGTTCAAACAGTTTAAAGAAAGTTGGTAGAAATAAACAGGGTAGTTGTGGCATGATTCATCCACTAGAGGGCAGCAAGCATAACAAAATGAGTTCAAACTAGGACAGGCTGTGATTTCATGAAGGCCTGCGGCTGTTATCAAACTCCAGATTTATTTTAGTTTATTTTACACGGAAGTTTATTCATTTAAAATCTCTTTTTTAGGGGAGACCTGACTATGAAACATTGACACATAAAACCAGATAAGTGTTACTAGTGTCCAGATGAGGAGCAACTTCATATTTTCCTCATCCTTCACGTTTTTTTGGACAGTTCTTTCCATCTTGAGAACATTTTTGGACCCTAGATATGTCACAAACTGTTTTCTAAAAAATCCTATTAGTTAAAAACTACAAAAATTCATGTTAGTTTTGATTTTGTTAAAAAGTTTTGATTTTGTTAAAAAAAAAAAAAAAACCTCAACTATTCTGTGTTTTGGACCACTGACTGTATCTGACATCTGGACTGAGTGAGTGTGACATCACCCATAACAAATGGTTACTGCCTGTTGCACTTCAGTCTGTTAAAGCTACCTGATCAACTTGTATGGAGTGATGTTTGTGCCACCATATTGCAAGAAAAAGTGACAGTTTTGAGATCAAAATTTTCCAAGTTTCTAACAAAATGTGAAGTGTTAAGAAAAAATAAATCTTAATTTGAAAATAAATTATTTAATATTTGCTTTAAAAGCTTTTTTTGCTTGCAAAAAATATTTTGGTATCTGCGTTGCCCTATCTTTGGTTTTGCGTTGAAGATTTTCTCTCAGCGTTACATTTGCGTCACCCCAAAGAGCCTTCTGATTGGTCTAAATCCTATCCAGTCTTTGGATTTTTTATCGGCGCTGTTTGGTCAGAATTCTACAGTCTTCAACCATTCTGGACCGTTTGTCTTAGAGCAGAACTCAGAAGGAGCAACAAATCTCAAATATACAACAGGGTTCTGTATTTATTCATGTTAGTGTAGCGACCAGCAATGTCTCAGCATCGTCTCTATCTGTGTTACATTACAATTATGGTGTGTATGAATGAGCTACGGGCTGCACGGTGGCGCAGTGGTTAGCGCTCTTGCCTCACAGCGAGAAGGCCCCGGTTCAAATCCCGGCTGGCGGATTTGGGACCTTTCTGTGTGGAGTTTGCATGTTCTCCCCGTGCATGCGTGGGTTTTCACCGGGGACTCCGGCTTCCTCCCACCGTCCAAAAACATGCTTCATAGGTTAATTGGTGACTCTAAATTGCCCCTAGGTGTGACTGTGAGAGTGAATGGGTGTGTGATTGAGGCCCTGAGACAGACTGGCGACCTGTCCAGGGTGTACCCCGCCTTCGCCCATCAGTGGCCGGGATAGGCTCCGGCACCCCGCGACCCCGAACGGGATGAAGCGGTCAAGAAAATGGGTGGATGGATGAATGAGCTACAGTTTTTTTTCCTGAATAAAGTGTTAAAAAATTAAAAGAAATTTGCATTTTTTCGTGACTATTGTTTCTACTTTGGACAAAAGTAAACAGGAATTCTTAGAAATAAGTGAAAATGAAGAACTTATCTTCTGCTTATAAATGAAGTTCACTTTGGTAAGACAGCGTTATTTTCCTTCCTGCTGCTGTGAAGCTAATCCAAAAACACTGTTGTGCAGCAGGTGATAATATGGACTTTAAATCTTCCTTTTAACTAACAGATCTTAAAGAAAATCTAACTTTTTACCAATATTTTGCCCCAGAGGATTCATAGATTAGACAGGCCTGTTTAGTGTAATGTCAGAATGTAAAATTTACAGTTTATTCTACAGTTTGAGGAGATTCTTAGCCATAAATTTGCAAATTTGATAAGATAAAATGTAATAACAAATTTAAAAAGATACATTTTGGTCCAAAGTAGAAAAAATATTCACAAAAACATGCAACTTTCTCTTTATTCATGAAAAAACTAGAGCTCTTTCATACAAATCATAATGTAATGTCACTGGACGATGCTGCAATGTTCTTTCTCCTTTGAAATCTGCTGGAATGACGTTGATTGTGTTAACAATTTAAAAATGAGAGTAAATTAAAGAACATAAACACTGGAGCTCTGGTGTTAAAGGGTTAAAAGGCTTTGACTAGTGGGACTCTGATGACACAAACCTCTCTGTCTTCAGGAGATTTTCCGCCACCATCCAGCGCCCCTTCGCCGTTCGCTACGACCCGTTCACCTGCAGCGTCGAGGTTCTGGACCAGCCGGACAAGATCCAGAACGCTCTGAGCCAGATGAGAGAGGACCTGAAGACCCTTCACGGCGCTTTGGAGAAGCTGGGCTCATCTTAGAACCAGAGAGTTGTAGCTTCATGAACCAGAAGGCTCATTTATGAAGGTGTTCTCTGTAGATGGAAACAAACGTCTGTTTTCATGAAAGCAGCTCAAAAAATGGGTTCAACCACTACAATACGCCGCTTGTAGAGCGATTCCTACCTTCTACTTCCAAACCAACAGTTTTCCATTTGGAAAATTCTTGGAAGCCATCTATCTTCATGTTTTATTAAGCAAAGGGAAGGAGTGAATTATGAATGATTTAAGTATCGTGTTGCCTCTGCTGGTCGAGGCCCGAGCCAGCGCGGGGGCGCGGCGCGTCAGAGGGGCCAGGTCAGCGAGACCTCACACCCGACCCGCCGCTGACAGACCCTCTTCTCCCTCTTTCTGCGTGCAAAGGCAGAATTCGGTGGGTTTTTATGACGGACGATTTCCAGGCGGGCAACAATGCGTGTCAGAGCTTTGGGAAGACGAATCGTCCTCGTCTGCGGGATCCCGACAGCATCATCCAGGCGGCCGCCACCTTCTTCCCATGATTCCACTGTGCCGTAAATCACCGCCTGCTCTCTGACCTATCTCTATCTCATGAACTCAAATCCTCCTGAAAGCCGCAGCTGGGATGTGAATCTGCAAACAAAAAGCTGGTTGCCGGGGCAACCGCTGCAGGGATCCTGGATCCGGTTCTCGAGGCAAATCTCAAACACTACATCACTCAAGGAGTCCTCTCCTCGCTGCTGCCGTCCTCGGAGCTGGCTCAGCAGCCGGGGGGGATCCGAGGTCACCGGGTTCGCTCCGTCCTCACATCAGCCGAGGCCACCAACCTTTTCTGATGAAGGGAGGACGGGAAGCTTAAAACGTCTCATTTAAAGTGTAAAAATCCTCCCAAGGATGCAACTATTTATAAAAAAAAATGTTAACAAGAAGTTTTACAGAATTAAAGAGTTCAAAAATTTGATCAGAATCGACTCGATGTGTTATAATTTGGGGTAAATTGGTGCAAAACTTCATTAAAAATCTCTTGGAAGCACATTTTGATAAAAGTATAACTAGATTTTAATTTGATCCTCAATAAAATCCATCTGACACATTTATTTACTGCAGTTCTGATGAGTTAATCCCAAAGACAAACACATGAATTTGATTCTAAAAACGACTAATTTTAACGAGTTTACTCCACCCATTTCTAAAACCTGGTAAGTACATATTTTTTATGTGTTCTTCTAGAGATCCTAACGAATAAAAACTTAAGAGCTGATCAAATAAAATAAAAAAAAAAGAGTAGAAATATGACCAATTGAGGAAGTTACATAATTGATATAGTAGAAGTTGTTGGGGGAAATTGTTCCCCTTTTGAAACCAGCCTCTAGTGGTCATTTGAGGAACTGCATTTTTTAAAATAAGTTTATTTTGAATTTGGGAGCAGAAATTGGTGTCTAGATTAAATCAAACGTGTCCAACGATAGAACAAACCCCCAAAAATTAGAAATAGGTTAAAACTTGACAATTATTCAGAAAAGGATCACAGGTCAAAGCACAGAAAGCTTAAGCTGGAACTACTGAAGCTAATTTAACAAATTAAAAACAACGAAACGAAATCTCTCAAATTTTAATGAATATAAAATCTGGATGATTCAATGAATGCGTTTTAAAACCAGCTCTGCTGCTTAGAATCAGTCCGCTGAATCCCTTTCGGGGTTGCTGGAGCCTATCCCAGCCTCTGTTGGGCAAAGATGGGGGTGTAATCCAGACACGTCACCAGCCTGTTGCAGGGCTACACACTCACACTGGGACAATTTTGACACAAATAAACCTATGAAGCATGCTTCTAGACTGTGGAAGGAATCAAGAAAACCCGAGGAAAGATGCAACTCCAGCTGGGATTTGAACCAGAGCCTTCTCACTGTGAGGCAGGAGTGCTGACCACTCCACCACCGTGTAGCTCACATGGGCGGCCGTGGCGCAGAGCTGGGACTGTGACTGTAGAGCACTTTGAGCCTTACAGAAGGCAGTGAAGCGCTACATAAGTATACACCATTTGGGTCATAAATTGGACTTTTTAACGGCTTTCTTTAAAAAAATTATAATAATAGAAAAAAAATCTTACATTTGCTAATTCCTGATCAGCTTTGTTCCAGGAAATGCAAGATGGGAGCTTGAAGAAAACTGATAAAAATAAAACGGCAGGAAAACAAAGCTTTCAATGCTGTTACAAGTGGTTGCCATGGCAACCACAAAGACATTAAACACTCTATATCTGGTTGATCTGCTAAAAAGTTCTCCATTTTGTAGTGAGACCAAAAAAAAAATAGTTTGATTGCAATGACGTGAGATTCATGGAGGCCGCCACCTTAAAGACCCGCTTTGATGAAAATTGTGTTTTTAACACGTTCTTGTGACATTTTTCTAATGATAAAAAGAAAATTAAGCTTGAAATTGTATTTCTGAGTATTTCTTTCACTGCGACTCTGGAGGAGACGAAAATATGCTGTCATATTTGTGACAGAAAATATGCTGGGCGGGTCACAAGCTCCCTGGTCCGAATAAAGGGAAGGGAAAAGGGACGGGGTTGCTCCGTCCCAACTAGACTACCCACAACTTGGAGGCGAATTTCTAATGAACTCCTGCTGCTCTGCAGAAACTATGTCTCAGAAAGTGACACAGGTTTTTTGATTTTGGTTAAAAAAAAATTTCGTCATCCCCCGATGCCTAACAGCCACTGTAGACATTTGTAACCACAGAAACAATTTTTTTAAAAATCGTATGAAATCTTGAAAATTCTGTCGATCGCTCCCCATCTTATGTGACTGTAGCATCGAATGAACCTCTCATTACTTATTTTTGGTGACTAATTTGTAAAAATGGTGATGCTATTTAGAATTGTTTTTACTTCCAGTTAAACGGTGAAGAAAGGTCTGTTCCAAACTGAACCTGTGCTTCTAAAGATAAAAAAATGATGGATGGAAGATTATAGAAGTAACCTTTTTTCTTCTAAAAAAAGTACCTGAATAAAAAGTTGGTTTAATGTAACACCAGGCATAGTTAGGGTTTAGATGGGTAAAAAAGCCCCCACACAGCTGTTTTAAATGTATGACGGCAGCAACTGTAATTTAGAGAATCAACAAGTCCAATCAGAAGCAGCGATGACCACCACAAATGGTTTCATTCTGGGGAAATCACCACAAACGAGCCGTGAGATTAAATCAAACGCCGGCCTCAAAGAGCTCTAATCTCCTGCTTTGTTTCCCCTCGTATCACGCTCCTCATTATTTTTGTTTGCCTCGTCTCCGTTGAGCCCGGGCTTAAAGTTGGCCGGGCTGCGGAGCAATTATCCGAGGGGGGAGATTAAGAGAAAGTTGGATTTGAAGGCTGTCTGATTTTGCTTTCATCCGTTTCACAGTTTATTAGTCTGCAAACCAAAATGACGTAGAGAAGGTTTTTGCTCGGGTTACACGAGGGGTAAAGGGAAGGCACCGGGGCAGCGACATCTCAGGGTTTGGATTTTTGGGAGGGCAGTTCTGCTCAGCGGCCATCAGATGGCAGCCTTGAGTCGCCGGTTTTGAGGAGCGACTGAGATTTATGAATCATGTTTGAAAGGTAGCTGCCTGGCTGAGCCGGAGCTCTCATGGCAGCCTCTGAAGTATCAACAGCAGCTGCTCCAGCACCACCTGCACGGCGAGGAGAACCCGCCGCGTCCGACTTGTTCAAACAAAGGAGAGCAGTAGCATGTTTTGCTTTGCGGATGGCGGTGAGAGCGTCCCGTCCAAGAAACATAGTGGGCTGATGAAGCGCTTTAAAAGAGCGGCGCTCTCCAGCCGCTCCACGCTGTCATGCGGAGACGCCGCCGCCGCACAATGCGACCTAGTGTTTTCACCTGAGCGCAGCACAATGCGGCGCTCTGTTGGGCGACGCATTGATCCCGCACATCTGGAAGCGGGCGATCGGCCGTCAGCTGGAATGATTCATGATCGACTTAATTAAATGAGCGCTCTCTGCAGCTCAGCTGGCGCGCGGCGTGGCGCCTTTGAAAAGTGAGAGCGCGTTCCCGCTCACGGCATTCCCAACAATGAATCCTTGTTTGACTGGAGGGCACTGAAACGGCAGTGCCAGCAGATCGCCCTCTGTTCCCTGGATGGAACTTGGACCATCTTCTCTCCAAAGGCCTGAGATGACCTGAAGCCACAAACAACATCACCATGAATTCCTTTATTACGCGTTCAATGCTACATTTCAGTCGCCCAAAAACACAGTTTCCTGTCGCAGCCGACCACGCAGAGCGGCAAAGTCCGGTGCCAGCTGAGACAGGAGCCAACGGTGGCAAAGCCGACGGTGACGGGCTGCAATGACAGGAGATACGCAATGAGAAACGAACGCAACAAGACGATCTGAAGGAGCGCCAGCAAACACACACCTGTGGATGACCAAGATGGTGGATGAGCAGCTGACTGCTGATCTTTCCTGGACATCCGGTGGTGGCGAAGAGGTTTTCGTTGGCCTGTGACCACCTGAGAACAAAACAATGGAACTATGACATCCTTTTGGCAAAGAATAATAGCTGGTATGTGTAGGGATCAAAAGGTGAACCACGGTACCTGAACAGGTGTGCTTTGTCTCTGTGGGTGGGTCTTTTCTCTTGAGGATAACTGAAGAACAACCAATCAGACATAAACGTGTTGTCTCACACCAGTGTGACCATCAAAACCAGACGCCCTCACCTGGAGCGAGTTATGTCCCAGATGAGCCAGTCGTTTCCCGACACGGCGCCCACTTTGATGGGGTTGGATAGACACCAGTCGGCGGACGCAATGGGTCCACAGTCCAGCGATAAGATGGCTTGCTGGGTCACCAGGTCGTAAAAGCGAATCGTTCCCTTTTTCTCCGCTACCATTAGCTAAAGAGAACGAACGAGTCAGACGGGAAGAAACGGAAAGAATTCGTCTTTTTATTCACACGTCTGTAAAGGTCTAGTTTATCCACTTGAAGTGTTTACGCAATCAACAAAAATCTGTAGTAATGATCGAAGGGTTACAGTGTGTCAAAGAGTGTTATTTCACTAATATATATACATATACTTTTGTCTTATTTTGTGCAACATTGCTGAAATCAGTAATACTATGTCTTTGACAAACATCGACACCAACTGAATTTGAATTATTCAGTGTAACAACAGCAAACATGAACAGCAGTGCCACTACTTAGTGCAAAATTGTTGTAAACTTGCCAAAGGATGACGAATATAACGTTTTACAGCCTCTTCAAATGAAAATAAAATATCGACACTTGGTGAGAACCCCTGTCGACCAAGCAGAAATAGCATCAGTTATTACGTCTTCTAAAACCTCCACTTGTCTCTTAGACCCAATCCCCACTAAACTTTTTA
>NC_050534.1:18768688-18791271 GCF_002922805.2 Oryzias melastigma | reverse complement strand
AAGAGGTCAAGTACTGAGAGCAACAGCAGTATTGGTTAAAAACCACAAATACAAACAAGTTTATGTTGGTGAAAAGGTATAAATTGATCAGGAATAAAATATTGGATTTTTGTCCGTTGTTGTCTTCCTGTTGCGTCTCTACTGTTGTTGCATTTTTATGCATATGTGATGCAAACAAAAAGACGTCCAATAAAAGCTTGATTCTACAAAGTCAATTACTATTGGCTGAAGGTGAACCACAGCGAGGGATGTCTGTTGAGCACCAAAGAGATGATAACACTTCCATTTCACAACAATCCCTGAAGAAATAAATATGACACACTTTTATTTAATGACAAAGAACACAGTCTAAAACACTGAACATGTCATGTTTTAACGATTGAAGCTGCTATGATAAAGACATTTTGTTTTTTTGCTGGTTCAAGTAAAAAGTGCTAATAAGAAAAAAAATGTTACAAATTATTTTAATTTCTAGTTTTAAATGTCAAAAGAATAAAAAATATTTTTTAATCCATGTAGGTAAAATTATTGGATCGTATCGCATCACTACAAAGTTATATGATTATTTTATGTGTTGATTCATGCACCATATATTAAGATGCATATTCAATCACGGGAAAATCACACACTTCTATTAGTAAGTGCAAAAAATAAAGCTGCGGATTTCACTTATTTGAATGAACGAGCAAAGTGAGGTCATGTGGAATCAAACCAAGGATCAGATTGTGCAATGAGTGATATCCAGCATAGTTACGACGTAATGGAAGACGTGGCATGACGGCAGTTTAAAATCTATTCATATTCTTTTGTTACAATTATGAGTTATATTTGCAACAAAAACATAAATCTGGTGTTTAATGTCTCACCACGCCTGAAAATTGTTGTTTATCCCTGAAGATCAACTTTTTGAAATATTTTTTAAGAGGCTAAATTAGTTAAAAAGTCAGACGTTCACACGCCCCGGAGCTCGGCCCGGCGTTTTGTCGGCGACTCCATCTGTCTTTAGGATCTGCGGGTTTCCTGCCGACACGCACCATTTCAGTGCCACCCAGAAGGTTAAGGAGGCTGAATTCAGGCCTTTTTATGGGATTTGATGTTTGTAACCCACCCCGTCTACTTTTTCACCTGCTATCACGAGATCTTCCTTCACTATAACATTTACCCACAATGCCATTTCTTTGGGGATTGAAACCGGCCCGTGACATAATGCTCCTACCATCTTACCTTAAAGACTTCCTCTGGGTGCCAGCACACACTGACGCCAGGAGAGCGAAGTCTGAAGATGGCGGTTTCCTGTCCGTCCAGGTCCCACACTCTGCGAACAGAGATTCACACACAACACCAGGTAAAAATAGCATCATTAAAATGCTTCAGTGGCACCTCACTGGACTGACGTGGTTTCAGGATATTAGAGCCGGCGTGGAGACGATCACAGAGCAAGGAGTAGGTTCTCATTGGAAGAAAACCCCAACCAGAGGATTTTAATCCCCTTTAATTAGTGGATTTTAACAATAATGCAGCCTGATGTGAACCACTGTTGGCCCAAAGCCCAACAACAAAACCCTCAGGCTATAAAAAGGCTCCAACGTCAAACGCCTGTTGATTCTTACGTAACCTCAAAAGGAATTCAGTGTTTGTGGGAAATGAGGCTAATTTTTTACGACACAAAACTCTTTAATCCTCATTAACTCTAATAAAAAGTTGTTTTTTCTAGATCTTTGCAACCAGCTGATAAACAGGGAGTGAAACTCTTTCACCTCATCGGCAACTTCTTGGTAACTTCTTCATTTAAAAAGAATCAACACATCAAAAAGATGATTGAAAATGGGAGTTTGTAGAGAAAATTAGGACTAAAAATTGCATTTCTGAGCATTTTTTATTTTAAACTGCGAATCAGGAGCAGACGAAAAAATATTGTTTGAAAAAAGAAAGACAAGCTCCCTGCTCCAACGGATTCACATGTAGACAAATAGATCCACATCCGTCTTTTTTTTTTTTTGTCTAAGCTGCCACTTGGCTCAAAGCTGTACTGCTGGATAGCTCTGATATAATACTTTGAGTTTTTGGTGTACCACTAATGTTAGGTTGGGGTTTTGAGGGGCTGTAAGCTAGAGGGATGATGGGAAATGAGTGCAGGCTTACTCCCTGTCCACAACTAAGAGGTAAATTTCTAATGAACTCTTCCGCTCTGCAGAAACTATCTCCAAGAAAAAGACAATCTTCCTGAATTTGGAAAAAAGGACATGATCATAATTAAAAGACTAATGAGAATGATTTTACAATAGATCAGAATATTGTTTGGAGTGTTATTCTACCAGAAACATTTCTCCTGGTTTCCTTTAACACTCTTTTTCCTCAAGAACTGCCTTGAACATTAACTGGTTTTGGCAATTTTATCTTTATGTTCATTATGTTTCTGCCCATAATGTCGACTTTCCCATTACACCTCAGCTGAAATGTTTCTTTCATGTACTAATGAGAAAGAAAACATGGGGAATATGTGCATCTTTAGAAAGTAGAGCTTTCCACGTCGGTGCAAATGGGGTAAAAACTGCAGGTTAATTAAGGTTTAGCATTTAGGTCAAGGTATTCTCAGGAACACTTGGATGAAAAGGAACAAATATTTGAAAGCAAATCTTGTGATGTAGAACAACGTTTCCCAACCGTGGACCTTGAGGAATCCTGTCCTGGAGTTGTTCCATCATACCCTGCTCAACACCTGCCTTTGATGATGGCCATTATAGGGGTTGATGATGATCCGAATCAGAAACCAAATTCACTGTTTGCTTTTATTTAAAAAAAAAGTGGCATCTTTAAGTTTAAGAAGTCAGTTTGGTATTGAGGGCAGGTTATTCTTCAGGTAAATTGACATTTTAATTTATCTAGAAGAGAACATGTTCCTGTTTTTCACCAACAATATCAGAGGTTGTACGCCAACTGAACTAATAAGATTCAGATGTCTAATCTGGTCATTTTTTTTCTTGGTCTGATATTGATATTGACTATTCAATCTGTGGATTCCTACCCTTAGAAATTGGGGACATAGGACGACTTGGTGTCAACTACTGCTTCTACTGGTCCTTTAAAAAGGTTAAATAGAGAGCATGAGACCTTTTGGATCAGAACAAATACCTGCCAAACAGAACGAAACAGGGTTCTGTCTGGTTTAAGACCAAAGCCTCTGCCTAAAATAGAACAAAACACAGCCTAACTATCACTATCCTAATGTTTTAGGACTCATTTACCTACAAAAAGGGATCAAAACATACAATTGGTGGCACCAACCAACTTACCTAGTGTGCATAGCAGAAGATAAGCTTTGTGAGGGGTAGAGGGCCCCCTGTCTTACCTGTCCACAAACCTCCCACACAGAGGACTGACCAATCTCTACATGTAACAGACAGATTTTTCCATTTTTCAACCCCTTCCCAAATCTTGCGGACGGTGCAAGGAGTCCATAAGTGTAGTTTAAGTGAGAGGTGTGTGCTCATTGTACACCTATTGTGTTAGAAATAAAGAAAATAAACAATCAGAGTGTAGTTTGTGTAGACATCCGTCCTACATGTGCATTATCAGAAAGGATCCAGAACTTGCACCTTATTAACGAGAGTGTGGCTTAAAAGTCTGGACAAGCCTCAAGGGAACTGCAAGACCCCCTGTCGTAACCCTCTCTATGGGTGCAGGCTTAAGCTATGTATTTGCTATAAGTGGGTTCTTAAAAAATATCAGTATCTCGTGTGAAATTTCAAACAGAAATAGAAAAATTGACATATTTTTCACCAAAAAACAAACATTTTAGTGAATTTGATCAAATCCGTGGAGCTCTCAGCTCTCGAACACACCCAGTGAACACCAGGTTTCTTCTGACGGCACAAACCTAAACTCTGGGTTTGTTTCTGCTGCCAGAGTGAGGCCTCAGACACAAGTGAGGCTGGGAAGCAAAGCCTCAGACCACATCAGGAAAACAAAGACTGGACCCTTTTCTTTCAGACCACTATCCAAGCAGAGCTCAGTTGCACGCTACACCACCAACGGCCAAACTGTGGTCAACCACTTTGTCCTGAAGAGGAGAGCACGGGCTCCCCAAAAACAGCACAACCTCTGCAGGAGGAGGTAAAAAAAAAGACAAGAACGTCATGTGTACAGGGACCACAGAGCTGCAACCCTCGGCTTCCATGTACAACAGAGTTGAAAAGGACATCTGAAATTCTGTATTGTGTTATCAAAGAGGGAAAAACAGCAAGAGCAGAGCTTTTCTCAGGCTTTCCCATAAGTGGAGGAAAAAGAAAACCGCCGCTAGAGCTGCGTGATTTGATCTCTTTTGTAGAGCACTGAGTAAATAATCCAAGGTGGATCTCAGGGGGGAGAAAGCTGGAAGAGTAAAAGCATATTAAACCCCTCCCAGTGCCTTGGACGGTCAGAATGGTTGCTGAACAACCATCAGGATTCAGCTTGAGATAGTACATTTAAAAATGCACTTTGCTTTAAATCTGAGGGATTGTTACAGCTGAGACTGTGATTTTGGTTCTTTGTACTTTTCTGTCTGTTATTCTTTGATTTCTGCTGCAGTGAGATGTGTTCTGTCTATCTTTTTGTGTTTGCAGATTGGTGCCCTAATTGTCAGAGCACCTGATTGGATGAGGACAACAAACTTATAGTTCGTTTGTTTTTTTATAGCTTTATGTTATATCCTTTCACAAACCCCTAGACAGGAGTGTAACATAAATTGGGGGCTCATCCGGGATAAATTGCGATTTTGTGACAGGTTTGGTAGCCAATTTTCTTCATTTGTTGGTCTTTTTGTGATTTTTTTATTTTGTCTTTGGCTCCATGTTTGGAGAAATTAGAAGAGTGCTCCTTACAATGATTTTTACATACCCAGTAATTGCCGTAAACGGGAGATAAGTGACCCTTTGTCAGTCAAACTCAAGTATCAGAGATGAGAATTGGAGTGAGTTAGTCTGACATCACAGACAGAAAATGGTTTACTTTTGGCTCCAAGAAAATGAAGTCAATTCAGTCGCCATTTTTGTTTGCGATACAGATACCGCCATATTGGAGCCAGATGACATCACTAGGCACCGATTGGTCCTAGTCGGTTTCAGTTAATGTTTCTGTGGCAACGACTCTGCCGAATCAGGAGCGAGCTTATTAGAAGGCCACACCCCTACTACTTGACTACCCGAAATCTGTCAAACATTTTGAATGTTGGAGGTGTCGGCCAGCAGGCTCCACCTACTTATATTGAGCCATCTGATTAGTCAGTTTATAACTTGAACTACAGAAAAAAATATAATGAAAAAAAATTATCAAGATTATGTTGAAAAATGATAGTAGAGCAAGAATGACCAATAAAATGACTGAGTAACAGCTGTTTATTTCTCTATAGAAGCCTTGGAGATTTTGGCTTCTTGAAGCCAGCGGGTACTTCCTGTTTGGAATGCCAGAGGCGAATTCAGTCCAGTTCTCACATACAGTCAAGGTTTGGAACTTAACTCTTAAATGTTTTGTTAAATTGTCGCCCCCTATGTTCACTAATGTCCTCAGCATGAGAAATGTCAAGAATTGTAATGCTGTGAAATATTATACCTAAGAACGTGAAATACTGATTTCAGCTAATATTAAAAAAAATGTGTTTCTTAAATTCAGATTTAAAGCTTTTCATGGACATTAGGCAGGAGAATCCTTTGTATTTCAAGCTGTAATTTATGAAAGAAGAAAAACTGCTTTATCAACTTTAGTGTCAATGAAAAAAGTGTTTGTGGCAAAAAAAAAACCCCACAAAAACACATAGACGGTAAAAAAACGTAACAGATAATTGCATGAAGAATGTAAACATACCGTTAGCCACATCAAAGAAGCAAAAAATTGAAATTGTGTGCTACCCTGAGTTTACGGACAAACACAGATAACTCTAAATACTCTCAGTTCCCTGCAGTGAACCCGCTTGACCTATAGGCGGCACTTTTTCTCCCCACCAGCTCCAACCATGGAAACCTGTAAAGCTGTTTAGACTACAAGGAGCTGAGGAAGTGCAGTCTGCTTCCCCGCCTGGGTTCTGCAGCGTCAGGTTGCCTGCTGGCAGCAGCAGAGGTCCCACAACTGCAGGGGACAGAAATGACCAAACTAAGTAAACCGGTGGAGAAGGAAGCTCCTGCCAAGGGCAACAGAGTGACGGCGAGGTCATGAGCCGACACCAGCGGACGCTGGGCTCCCTCCCTTTTCTGCAGGACCACTTCCTTTGTCTCATATACGGGCTCAGCTTGTGTGGGCCGACTGGATGGTCCTCTCCCCGTTAACTTGATCCATCCCTTGTTTCGCCTCCGTTTTCCCCCCGTGTCCCATATTTTCTCAACATGACAGAATTTAAATCTTTCAGCAGATGGAGCACTCTCCTGTTTTCTCTGGCTGGGGATCGGGGAGAGACTTGTTCGACTTTGCATCAGGTCGTTTGTTTCGGTCGTAAAGTTAGAGACATTGGAGCAAATGGAGAGTGACATGGAGAAAAAAAGCCCCTAGTGGTGACTTGGTGAACTGACCTAGCTTTTGTTTAAAGTCCCGCTCCAATTATATCCTTTTTTTTTTTTACTGTAAAAGCAGTTTATTAAATGGTCTTTAATTAAGATTATGTCAATTTTAGCTAAAAACAAAAAGCCAATGTCATTTTTTTTTATAAATATTTTCTGGAGCGTAACAAGAGTTTAATAGAAGTTTGTCTCTGACTTGTAGGTGGGACACTTGGTGTAGAAATTATCCCGTTAGCACCGTGGTTACACTCTCTCCTGCTAGCTTAAAGCACCTCACAAACCNNNAGAAAAAAAAAAAAAAAAAAAAAAAAAAAAAACGGCGAATAGTTATCCAGCCATACAGTTTAAGCAGATGGCAGCTCAGAAAACAAAGACGTTAATGGATCGATTTCTCTTCAAGTGGTTGTATCTGAATTGGGGCGGAGAAGAGAGACTTTTGCCCATCATAAACCCGATTTTTCAAACCGCTGGTTTTCGTCTGCTCTTGATCCAATCTCAATTTGAATCAAGAAATAGAAACACAGTTTGTCCTCTGTCATGAGAAAAATGCTACAAGAACATGCTAAACATGCGACTGTTTTTGATTTTGTGTTTCTGATGTTCCTGATGCTTCATGAAAGAAAGAAAGAAAGAAAGAAAGAAAGAAATACATAAAGAAAGAAAGAAAGACCAAAAACATAATTTTCATTGGAGTGGGTCTATAAAAAACTTTAATTCATCCAGTCCTGTGCAGTCATGGAGGTTGCTGGAGCCTATACTAGCTACTTCACAATAAACGATGCTACACCCTGATCAATATGTAGAAGTTAACACTTAAAAGGATCATTTTTGTAGAAACCGATCAAATTATGAAGCATGTCTCTTGAACTAAGAGACAAAAGTGGTAACCAGCACACCAACCGGACTGTGTGTCTCCCTGTTACTTCTAATCTGTTTTTCAGAGATTCCTTCACAATTCACACTTTTGAAAAGGAAATTGTAGCACTATGGCATAGTTTAGAAAATGTAATGCTAGTTTTTAACCATTTTTCTTCACCGAAACAAAATGTTAGCTTCTGATTTTCCTCCACTGGTCGTTCTGGTCAGCTAGTTTTCACAAAAATGCTTTTAAAGATCCACTGAAAAAAATAAAAAAAATCCCATTTTTGGTGTTTTCAACATTTTAACATTTCTGAATATTTGTATATTCAAATTATTGTGAAATTTCTAATGAACTCCTGCTGTTCTGCAGAAACTATGTCCTAAAAAACTATTTTTTTTAAATTTTAACAGCAGAAATCATAAAAAAAATAAAAAACCACTGGGAAAGCGTTTAAAGTCCCACTCTAAACATCAAAATATGTTTGGAGTGGGACTTTAATGGTTTAGGAGACAATTCTAAGTAAGATAAGCCAAGAAAGGTGGCAGTCATTGACAACTTTCATTGAAAAATCTATATAAATGTGAACATAATTCATGCTATGAGCTTTCACGTTACAAAACGACACAACTTTTAGGTCAATTTTCAAGCTCTTCAGGCTATTTGTGAACTGAGAGTTAATCCAGGTTGAACTTTGTCCAAACACGGACTCACTCAGATTTGGTAGTGACGTACAGACGGTGTCCCTTTGAATTTACTGAAGTGCCAACCTTTTAAAAGCTGATCATGAAGGAGAAATTAATAATTGCAGTTTGTGCACAGACAAAACGATGTGACACCTTTCTTTATTGCAATAGAGCCGTGAAGAAAAAGTCTGAAGTAAGATTTTCACCGCTTCGACATTTCGTCTCTTCCAACTGTAGGTACACGCGCTACTATTGGGTATACTAAATGTACTCGCTGTGAACATAGTAAAACATCTTAGGAACTTCTGGAAGCCTCAACAAAAGCTCATTGAGAAATGATGCAATCTCACAAAAAATAATATCTACATTACGGTAACGTCTAAGGAAATTCAACAAAGTTGGGAAGTTACGCATCAATCCGCACTATTTTTTTTTTTTTTTGAAGACTTCTGGACTAAGAAGTAAAAGGCAGTATCCAGAAATGTGATCAATTGACCAAAAACAACAAAGACTCATCCAGGAAGTCATAGAAGAAGCAAAAGACAAAAAAAGAGAAGCGATTAAGTTTAAATCTGAAGTCCTGATTCAAAACTTTTGGACAAAATACTGGATTCATGTGAGAATTCTCTGAGAAAGACTATTCTCACGTTTGACAAAAACGTGGATTTGTCCCAAAACCTTTGCAGACCGAAGAGGAACTTTCTAGAAGGTGTGTATCTCATTATATCGTGGGGTCATACTGACATGGAATGGATGACTTTCAGTAATTCATAAAACCATAAATTCTGCTTTCTGGCAGGAAAATGTCATTCACTTCAAGCTCAGGAGCTCTTGGCTTTTCTGGCAGGACAATGATTCAAGTGCCCTGGCAGGTCCTGAATGGATCAAATGCAGGTTTTGAAGAGGAGTCTGGCCTCAAACCTGATAGTTTTATGGCCTTCGAAGCCATTCTGGTAGAAATGTGTCTAAATTTAAACTGTTCTGTAAAGGGAAGTCAAGAAAGGTCCACAGATGTGTGAAAATCTCACAATTCTTAGAAGTTGGTGATTGCACAGCTGTTTTTTGGTAAGGAGACAATAATTTATTAAACATAGATAAATACATTTCCATTTCAGTAAGAGTTACAAGTCTAAAACTCCTAAAGTCCACTTTTTTTCTAATTGTAAAATGTTCTCAGCAGGTTATACTTATGCCCTTTTAGGCTACAGTCATGTATCCTAAAAGATTTCATGCCAATGCCTGATTTTTTTGAAAATTGTTGGCGTGGTCATGAATGTAGACGATGGCATTCAGGTGTGCAGAATGGCCCACGTTTTATATATCCCTCGGCTATTGGGCGGCTGGCAGTACTTGTACTGTACTGTACTTGTACTGGAGTACTTTACAGATCATCCAATCAGAAATTCTGCCGGGCAGTGATCCAACTGCCACCTCCTGAATTCGTATTGGTGTCATCCCTTCTTGTCACCGGACTGCCTCCACATGACCTCAACGACCAATGTCAACTTTTAGGGTGTATTTTAAATAAAAAAAATGATTTGTTTTGGACTGAGTCCGCCTAATTTGCTCTGGATCAAGTCCTAAAGTGTTTGGTCTGTATTAAGACTGGGATCTACTGGAGATTTCTGGACCAAACCTTGTAAACAAAACCTTGTGATTTAAGATCTCTTCAGTCATTGGCCAGCAGTTACGGGGCGGGTCAAAACAAAAAGATGGAGATGCTCCAATACTTGTCAAGATAGTCTAGTCATTCAAACTTTTTGTTTCTCTAAAAAATTCTGTATGAAGGCCAGATTTGGCACCTCAACTGCAACTATTCTATAGCGGAGGCATGCCGTAAGACGGTTACCGAGGACGCTACGGCTACGAGGTTCAGTGATATGTATTTTTGGCGTATAGTCGGGAAAACAGTGTAATAATCAACGTGTATCACTTTAAAAGTTGTTTTCAAAGGCTGCATACATCCAACCACATTTCAATGAGTTGCTGTTGCATCACTGGCTCATGACTGGCTACGGTGGCCATTTTGGTCCCGACTGAAGAAACTCAGAGCGAACCAAAGTTCAGTTTGATTGGAAACGAACCGAGACCACCCCAAAAGAGAGCGGTTCCTGGTCCATATGAATCATTCTTTTCTCTCAGTTTCTGTAGATTTTGGTCTCCAGATATGCAAGTGTAACTACATGTTATTACATTTTTGTTTATGTTCAAAGATGTGTAACTGTATATTTATGCTTCAAAGTACTTCATATGTTTTCTCAAATGATTTAAAGCAGGTGTCCACAAACTACAGCCCGCCACATTTGACCCCGCCCCCAAACACTATCAGACAGATGATTCTTTTTTTTTTCTTTGGGCAAATCAAGACTCACATAGAACATTACTTTTTATTTCACCCTTTTGCAGTCTGAACTGTGACGGGAGAAAGTAGGCTATTTATTGGTTTAATTTTTCTTTGTTAAGATTAAAGAAACTAACTATTTAAAATTTGCATATCTGCAGCTTTCTGGAAAACCATAACTCTTTACGTTTAGGCTGCGTTGTTACACTTTTAAACTGACCCCGATCCACATCAGAGAAGAAAACGGTTATGTGGCCCTCACAAGAAAACGTTTGGGGACCCCTGGTGTAAAGCATTTCAAAAAAGTAACTTTAGGATTTTATCTTGTTGTTTTTTCTACTTTTAAGTGATCTGAAAAATAATCCTAACCGTGACACGATCCTAACTGTGAGTATTTTGAACCGTTACACCCCATAGCTACCAACAAGCTTTTTCCAACTTCTTTTTTTCATCACAACAATTTGAATCAACAGAAATGCAGTTTTTAGATTTCATTTTCTCTGAATTTGTCTTCTATTATCAGAAAATGTTACAAGAATCTGTTTAAACCCCATAATTTTCATCAGAATTGCTCTTTGACAGTCGTTGTACAGATCTCTTGTTCAGTACACAGGGGCTGTCCCTGCACTGACCCTGGCAACTAACACACTCTTTCCCTCTGCTCGCCTTAATTGAAAAGGAAAATTTGGGAACCTTGTTACAAGCCCCCCTTCAGAGAGGAAAATATTTCTGCAGCTAATTGGATTTCCATATTTAACCAATTAGGTAGAAAAGCTACAAAGCAGCTCTGTGCTTACGCACGGTCACACCGGAGCATGTTGTGCTTAGCATCAAGTTTCACCGTGGAAACGCTGTCAGGACTTTCTGCACCATTAACAGAGAACAGAACTGAAAATCAGGCACACACACACACAGAATCTGGACCTGCAAGTGTGGTCGTCACTGACGGAAGCGATTTGTTTCCCCTCCGTGGGCTCGAACACCAAATGGTTAACGTAGCTGGTGTGGCCCTCCATCACCTAGGCAACGATACGGAAAAAAGAAACTTTAATGGAAAACAGAGAAGGCACCACCAGTGAACTGTTAAATTAACATTTTCAAGTGAGCACTGCTTGCGGTGGGAACACCTCCTGCAAACCCCCCCCTAAGTACCAAACGTCAGAGCGAGGAGAAAGTTTGACGCCAAATGACAAGTTCTGGCCAATGTGCTCCAGATGTTGCATTACCTTGACTTCATGCCTATCCTGGAGATCAGAAGTCAGCAAGCGCAGTTTTCTGTCAGCCGCCGCCGTGCACAATCTGCAGAAGAGGAAAACAAAGTCGGGGTTTAACAATAAACAAGGAGGGAAAGCAAAAAGGTGCGCTTTTTTGTCTATTTTCTCCAGGCAGGCCTGGGCTGACACCTCTGGAAGAGAGTGTGTGTGTGGCAGGAACCTGGAACGTGATCAGTAGAAACTCTGCCAGGGAGATTCTAATTGCAAGCAAAGATAAACACAGAGAACGACGAGATTGCTCACGCCATTTATGCGCGTTCGCATAAAAACCTGCGCGGAGCCAGGCAGATGACTTTCCCTCTAATCAGCCCGCGCAAAGACCAGCGCCTGCAATTATTCACACAATTACACTACCTCACTTATGACAAGAAAAACACATACATATGACCAGAATAAACAGAAAGCGGTTCGCACATTTGCAGTCGCAGGCGCACATGGATTTGGCATGATGTCATTACAAACACTCTAAACACACTTCAGGGTTTTGCCGCCTCAGGAGGGGAGATTTCTTCTGGAAAGAACCTCCAACACGAAAAACAAGTGTTTGCTGTGGATCACATGCGGCCCTCTTCGCAAAAACCCACTTCCAAGACAAATGTCTTTGAAACGTCGGTGAGGATTCAGCGCCCTTTCAGCTCCGCTCTGATGGGCTGTTTTTCTCAACAGTATCGGAGAACGGGAACTTTGTGAAACCTTCGCTTTAGCTGCAAAATCTACAACACAAATATTATCCCAGGAGTTAAGTGACACTGAAGAGGAGGGCTTCTCTTTCACACAGGAAGGCAGACTTTGCTTGATTTTCATGATTTTCTTGGTAGTTTTAGCTCATGTCTCCAAATTTGACACTGATTTAAAGTTTTGTTTTTATTGGGTGTTACCTTCAAAACAAAACATAACGTAAGCACGAAAAAGGGGGATGTTGGATAGATTATAGAAATAATGCTTGACGTGAATAACATTCATATTGTTATTTCCAATTTAAGTGAGTTTAAGGATGAGTTTGGACATTAACCTGTAAAGTTTCTTCTTTTTTTTGTTCTCTCTAGTGTTGGGTGGATTAGGCTTGTTTACATTAAAAGTGGGGTCATCTGGACCCTACAAGACAGTGCGCTGAACTTTTTTTTTTTTCAATGATTGTCAATCTTTACTGGTGTCCAATGACAGACATGAAGTCTTGTCCACCTTTGTCATGGAAGGGCTAACATCTCAATGTAAGGGTGGGGTCATCTGGACCCCATAAGAGAGCATGAGGATTAAATAAATGAAGCCCCCCAAGTCAAAGGGGTTGGTAAATTAACTATGAATTTATTCAAGATCGACTTGAAAAAAAATAATGTTTTTGTAGCGTTTATCTCATGATGGAGAAAAATCTAAAGAAAAAATAACTTCAAAGAGACCATAGAAAAGGACTATTAGTCGACCTCAATGAAATATTGCCAAACCATACAATGCAGGTGATAAGTTGCTGACTTTGACTAAGGACAATGTCGAGAGGTGAAGGGAACACCATGAAGATCTCTTGAATCTCCCCAACATGAATTCCAATGAAGAACCAGGCAGTTAAAAACTTCCTCAGTGGTAAGGCCCAATGGGTGGATGAGGTCCATCACAAGTACCTCAAGTCTCTGGATGTTGCGGGACTGTCTTGAGTGACGCATCTTCACATTCGGCATTGTGTGAACTCTTTCCAAGAGGAGTGACTGGAGGTGCAATGTATCACAAGGGATCCTACTACTCAATCTCCCTTGAAAAGTCTAGTCCTAGACACTGGAGAATTCCATCGATATCTGTACTTCTGATTCAGGAGAACCAGAGTGGTGGAATACTCCATCAGCTCAACACCCTAGACAGAGTACTTGGGGGTTCAAGGGGGTTTGCCCTTTCGATTCACATGTTTTGTGGATTTAGAAAAAGTGTCAAAACTAATCCATTGTGATGTTCTCTGAGAGGTATTCTGGAAATATGAGATCCTCGATACCTTACCAAGAACTTGGGGTGTGTATTGGCAAGAGTATGGGAATTCAATAGAGACAACATTTCACTACTTTTTAAAAAGACTATGATTTAGAAAAAAACTTTAACTAAATATTAACAAAACTTTCACATGAATAAAAAAGGTAAAATAAATTTTATACAGTACCAGTACCAGATTTTCAGTTTTGAGTTATATGTCTCATTTTGATATGTAACAACAATAACAACCACGAGGCTCATGAGTTCTTCTCTGAGATCTTGTTGTTTTGATGTTGTGTAGAGCTGCTGAAAAAGGCTTGGTGCGGTGTGCTACTGCCAATTAACGGTCAATAGTTTAGATGAAAAGCAAAAGTAAGATGTAGAACTGGTTATAAGTAAAAAATCAAATGTCATCTTAGCAGTATTTTAAATCAATACAAGAATTACAAATTGAAGTACTGCAATATCTTCATGAATCGATATTTTCTTAAAGTCCGACCAAGAACCATCTGGTCTTTTTATAACCAGAGCAGGAGCTTGGTTCATATTGTCAGCAGTAAGTTGAACCTGCTCCCAGTGCATGATGGACTTCATTGGGGATCTTCTTTTTTTATCAGTTCTGTTCACATGATTTATGGACAGAATTTCTAGATTCAGCGAGGAGCCGGAGAGATGCTGGTTTGGGGACCACAAGGTTTCTGCTTTTTGCAGATGTTTGCTTCATCAGACTAGGACCTTTGATGTCCATTGGGACAGTTTGAAGCAAGCTGAAATGAGAATTAACATCTCCAAGACAGAGGAGGTAGTTCAACCGGAATAAGGTGGTTTGCCTTCCCTGGTTGGATGGAGAGCTCCTGCCTCAAGTGTAGAAGCTTAGGTATCTTGGGGTCTTGGTCCCGAGTGAGGGAAGTATAGAGTGTGAGTATAGGGTGCAGAAGGAGCTGAGCCAAAAAGGTAAAGCTCTTTACCGGTCAATATATGGTTCTACCTTCATGAACTTTGGGTTATGATGACCGATACAAGCAGCTTAGATGAGTTTCTTTTGCATTTATCTCAGAGTAGAACCACTTCTTCACATTTAATGAAACCAGTTGAGGTGGTTTTTGTAGGCCTCCTTGGAGAAATAATTCAGGCATGTCCCACCTGGAGGTCTTTAGGGAAGATCAAAGATATATTATAGGGACTATGTCCCTCGGCTTGCCTGGGAATATCTTGGGGTCACCCCTAGAGAGGTTTCTGTGAACAAAAAGGTCTGCCTAAACTGCTAGACCCGCAACCCCATCCCCAATACACGCAAGAAGAACAAATGGACGGATCTCATAGCTGAACTTCAGTGTGAAACAGCAGAGTTAGTGGGCAAAATGACCTCTAAAAGCCTCTGCTAAAGCCTCACAAGACTTCAAAATGTTTAAAGTTATAGTATGAGCTCCAATCATGACACAGTTTGATTTCCAATGCTTATATAAACTGTAAAAAGACATCTGAAGAGGCAAAAATCCAGTTTTTTGACTTTAAGCTAAACTCTGACTGATTGTGATGAATGTGAAGTTGAGCTTTTTTTTTCTTCTTGTTCGTCATGTAGCTACAAAGTCGGTTCCTGATGATTGTTTTTGTGGTTTTTCTGTTAATGTAGCATGTAAACATGTGTGTGGGCATCTTGGGATAAAGTTCCATGAACTTTACTTTCCAGGGTCTAGATCCTTCCACCGCTTTCATTTACTCTTTTTCTCTTTAAGGTGAACTTTCTAAGAAACCTTGTTGTTTGGTGTGTTGGCCACTCTATTTACCATATGACAGCCAAGGTTGAAAAATGAGTATGTACTGTGGAAGTCTGTGGTTTCAAGTCTTTGGGACTTTTTTTTTAAATACGAGCTGCTGCGGTAGCAGCTCAGGCCCCCCCTTCTCCTTAAGCCGGTGAGAACGTTGTACTTTTCCTGGAAGGCGAAGCTACGTGCCGACTGAAGGGAGAGATGGAACCTGAGTGGGTAGTCATCAGCGCAATAACATGTGCGCACGTCACAGGACTGGCTCAGGGGTCCTGTGAAGCAAACCACAGAAGGCCAGGAATTATCGCAGTCTTTCCTTTTCAATTACAGAAAGCTTAAACACCTCTGGGGGGGTTTGGGGGGACTGCAGATCCTTCCCATCCGCGGCTCCAATTAGGCAGAAACTCTGCTTTCTAACAATCTATAGCTACTTCTCCGCTGCTGCCCCCCCACCACCTGAAACAACTTGGCTCGCAGTGCGACAGCGAGAGGTGCTGATGACTACTTTCACACCGGCGCAAGAGCTAAAAAAATGATCCTGTTACGCTAAGACACAGATGACAGCTTTCTAATAGGAAAGTAAAGTATGGCCTCGCACCTTTTAATCCCACTACAACACATGGATCACTCCTTACATAACAAGAGTCGTACCAGCATACACACTAGAGGAGGTCAACACACCTCGATGGACTCTAATGGGCGGTGGAAAGAGAAAACCGTCAAGGGAATATTGAGAGATGGAAATAAGCTGCATCTGGTTTAGATTTATTTAAACTGATCTAAAGTCGATGCTGTGTTTTCTTGAACTACAGATCAGCCATCAGGTTGGTCCGAACTGAAGCTATTTATTTGTGTCTCTCATAGCACTGCTACAAACGATTATTTTAATAGTCGAAAAAATATCCAGCAATTATTTTTTTACGATTAGTTGACTAATCGGGTCGTGTGCAAAGTGGATGTAAAACACACATCTTAACCATCGTTGCTTTAAAATAACTAAAAACTAGATACAGTGAATGCTGTAAGCTGAATTTTGCCACTGAAGATGCCAGTACTGATAGTTGAAGATGTGGAAATTGACAGCTGAAAACACTGAAGCTGACAGCCAGCTAAAATATTAGTTAAATGCCAAATTAGCCTAAAAAATAAAAAAAAATACCCAAAACAGCCAGCATGTAGCTGTAATATTAGCTAAACTTCAAATTAGCCCAAAAAATTTATAAAATCCTGTGTACCTTTATTGTGTAGTTATTGTGTAGTTTTTGAATTATAAGTACATAAACTTAGCACTTTAGAGTGAAAATACTGTATAAGTTGTCAATTTTGAAGTTGACTAAAGGGATTTTGGCAAACACAGGTAGAGCTTTTAATGCTTGTCGTCTCAAAAGTAGCGTGGATGCCAAAAAAGCGTGTAAAGAATTAATTTTCATGTCAACGACCTTTGTCATGGTTGCTATGGTGAGGGCAAAGATAGAAAGATAATTCTTTGAAGAAGAAGAAGGTTTTGTTGATGTTTAGAAGATGCAAACCAGCAGAAAAACAATCTTGATAGTTAAAAAATGACATCTGTTTTTTCAATCTGAGGCCAAAAAAAAGAAACAACTTTCATTTTTCTTTGGCAGAAGTCCCTTATCCTGTGTATACACAAGAGCTTCCATTCAAACATGCTGTAAACTTGCCATGTTAACAAGACGTACAATTACTTTGAGACGGCGGTCGCCCCATCATCATTAGAGGATTGTTCGGGACTAACGTCCAGCAGAGCAGAATGTAAACAACAACACCCCAAACCAAAAAGCCAGTAGGAGCCAAAATCTGCTCCTGACAACAGATCCTGTCAACAGACGGCAGTGATGTGGGCGAACATGTCTGCCTCAAATCATTCTGATTAGGAACTAAAACTTTCTACGTCCGTACAAAACCATTTGATTGAATCTAATGAGGATTTAAATGTCCTAGAGATTCAAGGCTGGAGCCAAAACCCCAAAAATAACAGTTCACTGATGGTTTGGTCCCTCTGTGGGAACACTTTTAAATTAAACTCAAAGATTCTGTTCATAACCAGAGGAAAACAGATAAAACTCCCCCTTAGAACTAGTTATGGTTTCTGTTCAAATGTGTATCAGACGATGGGTACTCTCTAGCGGGTCTCTTAAGGTTACTTCCTGAACTGTAAGGATTTCTTTTACTTTCAGTTTTAAAGACACTTCAATATGGAAGAGATGGGGTCACCCCATGACTGTAGATGAGAACTGGACTGGGTGCGTGTGACATCATCCATAGAAAATGGTTTACTTCCATCCAAATCAAGTCACTTTTTCTTTTGTGATCCGCAACACCGGCACCAAACATCATCAGTAAGTGGCGACTGGTCCGAGTCAATGTTGCTATGGCAACCACTCTCACCAATCAGGAGTGAGCTTGTTGGAAGTCTACATCCCTACCACTTAAAACCGGGCTGAGCGAAATCTGTCAATCAACTGTTTCGAACATTAGACAAGGAGGCAAACAGGCACCGCCTACTTTTATTGAGGCGTCTGATTGGTTAGTTTATGACTTGAACTACAGAAAAAAATATGAAAAAAAGAGGATTATCAAGTGGATGTTAAAAAAAAAAAGGTATCCGAGCTAGAATAGTTATTCTGACCAACAGAAAGACTGAATGAGTAACAGCTGTTTATTTCTATGGGATTTTGGCTTCTTGGAGCCAGCTGGTACTTCCTGTCTGGAGTCACTCAGTCCAGTTCTTGTATAGAGTCAATACTCTTACTATAGAAAAAAATCACTATCAAACATGTTCAAATGGAGAGAAGACAATCCTTTAGTTTAGATGGTTTAGCTTTTTTTTGTTTATTTTCACTTGACTCTTAAAAAAATTGTTTTTTCTGATGCATCAACAGCTAAGAGTGGAGCAAAACAAATACATGACGACAAAACGGCTAACTAAAACAAGTTATTCTAACTTGGCTACTTTGTGGCTACATTTAACAACTTTGTAGACACCACAAACACAATTAATTAAACACTTTTGGGGAGTGGAATTTAACTATGGAACAAACAAAGCCCAAACATCAAACTGTCAAACTTAAAGATAAATGATTCTTAAAATACAAAATGGACAGACAAAAACTTGTGAAATATTCAATTTTTGATTGTGGAAAAAGGAAAATATAATTATGCGGAATAGTATTGATTAATATGTGGAAACTAGATAAAAATATTGGCTAAAATAAGCATTTATTTAAGCCTATCCCCTCTTTCAAACCTGTTTTTTTTTTAAATTCAGTCTAATTGAGACATTTTTTTTTATCATTGGCGATGGTGATTGAATTGACTAATTTACATGTTTTCTTTTACATATTTGTTTGGATTTTTTATGACATTTTTCTGATTTATCTGGAGCAGCATGAGCTGCCGTGCTCCCCTCCCACACCCTCACTCACTCTATTAAGATAGGACAGCGTCTATTAAACAAGATCTCCCAGCTTCCTTTACTGCTACACGTCCAAAAACATTGTTTTTGGGTCTGTACTTGAAAATATGAAGCATTTCTAGCATTTATTTAGATCATGGTGGTGTCATTTTGAAAGGTTTAAGGAAACAAATGTTAAAAAGCAATAAAAAAGACACAAATAAGTGGGAAGACAACCAACTTTTCAACAAAAACTCCATTCTCTCATGAGCACAAAGACAAAATCCTAAAAAATGAGATGAATTATAAACATTGTTATAAATATTTAATTCTATGAAATCACAAACTTTAAAACTTTAGCTTTAACTGCCAGCTTTTAGACTAAATTAGTTATTTTTTTAATGAACCATGTGGCTCTTCTCCACATAGATGCTGTTTTTCTTTCTGTACAGTGAACACATGAGACTATCCCACTTTATCTTGATAAAAAGTGATACCTGACAGTGGGTGTCCTGTCCAGCCGGGACTCGGGGCTCCAAGCCAGAGCATCCACACACAAGTCGTGATGAAAAGCTCGCAGCACGTTGAAGTCGACTCCTTCCACCTCCATGTCCTCCTCCTGCAGGGTCACAGTTAGCATCATTAAGATGAAGGGAAAAAAAACTCTCCGTACTGTGGCGTGTAAATCTGTAACCTGGAACAGGCAGGTGGCCACCACCACAAACTGGTTTCCACCATAGGCCAGGAGGGAGGCTGCGGTCCCTGAGCTGAAAGGACTGAATTCTACCACGTGGACGTAATCGTCACACGGCACCGTATAGGAGGGAGTGCGAACGGATTCCTCCTGCATCTTTATTCCTGTCACACATCAGAAGGAAAAGAAGATTAAAGACTCTGATGAAAACCGTCTTTATTCTTTTCAACAAGTTACAAGCATTAAAAAAGTAAAAATGTCAAGTATTTTTCCTTCTACACCTCTGTTCAGTTCAAAAGGTTGCTCTGATTCTGATGTCTTAAGATAAAAACATTTCAGTTTGTTTATTTGAGTTCCCAGCATTCTCATTTACCAACATCAGAACAGAAAAAATGTTTGCATATAAATTAACAAAAAGATAAAGGAAAGGAATCCAAATACTTTAGATCAGTTCATGAAATATGGATACATTGAACAGATTAGCCCATAATGTATATCATTCAAAATGTTGTTTGGTTATTGAAAATATATAGTTCTCTTTCACCTAACTACTTTCAATAATAATAAAAATAGTTCTTTTATGTGGTAATATTTTTGCTTTCCAGTAAATTTAATCCGATTCTAAACCAGGACACAAAATCATGTATTGGTTTATTTTGTGCATTTTAAAAAAATTGTGCAAATACACACAGAAATCTACATTTAACTCTTCCATTCAGACAAACAAAGATAACGATAAAATAGAAGGCACGGATAGCGTAAACACAAATATGTCAAAAATAACAGCATTTTAACAGGATTAAAATGATTATTTTAAAATGTTTAAAAAGAGACAATTACATTTGCTTTTACTAAAATACAATTAATAATACTTTTAAGAGCTTAAGGGACAGTTATTTCTAAGCGGGTCAAGCTAACTTTGCTATTAGAAGCTAAAACGAAGAAAAATTACGATACATACTTATTTTTAACAAAGCTCACTAGACACAAACTAGTTTTTAAAGATTTTTTCCCCAGATTCTTTAAAAATATAAATGTATTACCAGCGCGTGTCCCCCTGCTGCCCGCGCTTGAAGTGTTTACCATTTACTTCCGCGTACGACACGGAACGTACCAAATGTCAGAAAAACCAAGGGGAGATCATCGGCTGAAAACCACAAAGTTAGCAATTATTGCACAACCTTTAAAACTTTAAAATAATCAATATTAATTTAAATAGGTTTTAAAACATTATTGTATTTATTATGGATTGAAGGTTGGATTCTAATTCATTTTTTTTATTTTTGGACCAGCTTGCTAGAAGCTGATTGGCTAGAAGGTGGTAAACGTCATCGTCATTTTAAAATTTCAAAACAGCTGCTCTCTTCGTTGTGGACGTTGTTCATCAGAAACAGCACGACAGGTTCGAATATTGTTTAAAATCGGTGATATTTTGTTGTAATTTTGTTTTTTATGAATGCAGCTGAACTATAGAGACATAAAAATTTATTCAGAAACACATTTATAGTGGAAAACAAGTCGAGAACATAAAACTATGATGTATTTTAAGGATAAAAAAGAGAATACTGCTAAGGTTATTGTTCCATGTGGCAAAAATAGTCTTAGTTAACGGTTTTTTGTGCATTTTTAGCTTTAGTAGTAATGTATTTGATTTAAAGATAAATGTATTTATTGTGTTTTCTTATTTAAAGGATAAATGGAAGTTTTAGAGGAAAACCTTAAACTGATGGTGAAAACCTTCAGGAGGGAACGCCATAGAGTTTTACAGTCTGAAAGGACCACAGTTCATGGAGCTGACAGCATGCTGATGGTTCTTCAGCTGGCCATGGCAGAAGTCAGTAAAAAGGTAAGTCATCAGTCAGGTGTAGTGGGTTCAAAGGGTAGCCCGAGAGAGAGCAGTACGGTGGCCCTGAAGTGCAAATCAGATCAACGAATCACATGACATAAAAACATTTTAAAGATCATAGCGACAATTCGAAATATTAAACCAACATTACATTTTAGAAAACGAAGCTAAATTCCAGAAACAAACAAAAAAAATTATCAGAAAACAAAGTAAAAGGTGTAAAGTAGACACCAGAAATGGAAGGTACTATGGGATATCAGCTGTGAATGTAGCTTTGATAAAAATCTTCATAAACTTGCAAAAGTTTAAAAAAAAAATATGCAAAACTAACAAAGATTTGAACATGATTTGGTGCCTGTAATATTGTGTTGTAACTTATGGTAATAAAGGTGAATTTCCTGCCGCTCTGCAGAAACTATGTCCTAGAAAACGACACAGGTTTGATGATTTTTACAGCATAATCCTAATTAAAAGACCACTGGGTATATAGATGAACAGATCATCACATTTTAAGGCACTTTAAACCTTTAAATGTGGCATAAAGTGCATCTAAATCTTAAAAATGAAACAGTTGGTTTGTTTTTACTCAGATATTTCTATCCGGCTGTCATCAGAGGCGGTGACACTACTGCAGCGCTCCGACTGAGACCGCTCACGGCTCATTTTTGCTGACGGAAAGGCTCCGGCGTTACAGCTGACGCTTTCTCCTTTTCCTGCAACAGCGCGGCGGAGAGTTCAAAGTGTCTCTGAGCGACGTCCTGATGGCCTGGAAGCACTTATTGGTGGAGAAGCTCCACCTGCCGCCCCCCAGCTGTGCACGCCTGGAGAACCATGACCTCATCCTGGAGGCGTACGACTCCTTCCTGAAGCGCTCCAACACCATGGACCTGGTGGATGTCCTCACTACCTGCAAACAGCTGAACGTTCTGGACCCAGAGGAGCCGGTGAGCCCGGTGAGCTGAAGTCAGGTTCTGGAAGACGGGTCGCTGTGATAACATCAATGATTTTTTTTTTTTTACGCCCTCTGTTCTCTCGCCAAGATCCAGCTGTGTGGGTTCCTCTCAGGAAACTGGGATCTCCCAGAGTTCCCATCAACACCGTCCAGTAAAAGCAGGCCCTGCAGCTCCCAGGTAGCCTCTCTGCTTTAATGAAACTGTTTTTTCTCCAAAGAAATCCCCTCTTTCCACTTCTCCCTGTCATAAAGTTGTTTTAGGAAAACGAAATG